>NC_080671.1:274915097-275199393 GCF_030247195.1 Topomyia yanbarensis
TAAGTGATAGTGATAGCGATAGAAAAAAGCAAAAGTAAGGAACGTAAAAATATGGATAAAATAAAAGTATGGAAATAGATAAAAAAAGGCAGAATCTTAAAATTGTAGAAATATAATCCACAAGTTGAAAAAATAGATAAATGAAATTTAAACAAAATTAAAAAAAAATCATATAAAAATGAAAAAAATAAAAAAAAAAAAGATAAACAATGATCAAATTTCAAATAAGGGTTGGGGTTGGATTTTACGCTATGCTGGTTTCGAAAACATGCCTAATCCTACAAAACATGATTTATTCTTTATTTGATTTGGTGTGTTAGCACACCTTAAAATATTTTACAAGAATGTTGTAACTGACTTCTAGTAAAAAGTTCAAAAATAAAAATAAAATCGTTACGTTCAAGATGCGACGTTCAAAATCTCACGCCCCTCCAAAACGAAGAGATTTTGTATGCGGATTTAACTTGCTACATTAGTTAGTAATTTAGTTGAACGTATGCTTCTTAGAATCATTGGCAGCTGCAGAATTGTGAACTGAGAGATCTTCCCTTCATGCTCCATGACATATAAAATTCAAAACAAAACTATTAACACTATATTCGTCATAAAAGGGGCTTGTTGTGTACGCAATTTGCTGTTATAATGAAAATGTTGATAAAAGGCCGTATTTAAAAGGCTTGTAAAACGCATTTATTTTTTTTTTCTCATCCCGGGCCGCTTTGAAAGGGGGGATTGGTAGTCGAAAATCGCCGAAAAAAGCTACAGGTATACCTCGATAGTACGTACACCTTCGCTTCGTTTAATGTACGTACTATAAACGTACGTACTATCGAATCACAAAAATAAATTTTAAAATATTACTTTTTATGTTTAATATTGCATGAAAACTTACAAAAACAAGATTTATCACTGAATTAATCCGCATATTAGTGATAAACTGTTCAATCCCTGTGTACTTGGTTTTAGAAGAACGGTTTGCTACAACCAGAATGGTTGAAAATGGCATGTAAAAGTATTTCCTCGGACTTATTATTTGTAATAAAAAACCGAAAGGAATAAGATGCCTCTGAATATCGTAGGATATTCGATAGTTATTGATAAATTCTTTGAATTTGGTAGCATTTCCGCGAGCGCGATGCCATTAACAACATATTGTTTTTCTATACCTTTATTTTTTTGGTCGCAAAACGGATATTTAAATATATTTGCAATGGCGATGAAATTTTAAATATATTTTATGACAACATATGAGCTTGAAGATATATAAAGCATAGTTCCCTGTCATACCGTAATCCTTGAACCATGCCAATATGTTGAATACTTCCTTTAATTGCTCGCACAAGTTTCACAAAAGAAGTATAGAGGGAAAAAGGCTCGTGTAGCTGTGTTTGTCCAGATCTGTAAGTCATATTAGTCTCTATCAAATTCACTGGGCGTACTTGATCCGAATCTTACCCATTCCATTCAAAACTTAGTATCTCCTAGAATGTAATGAATACAGCACTCACATTTTATGTGCATAATATTTGAAAATCAATTAGCAAAAATCGTGTTATAATAGACCCTTTTTTCTTATTTTTATTCAAAAGACTATACATTTTTAAGAATATTGCCGTTAAAATGAGACTATTTGGAGCTATCGTGATTTTTTAATGATATTTTTAAATTTGAAAAATGCAAGAATGTTGAGTATTGTTTTCACTTTAACAAGAATGGTGGGACTCAAAATGTGTGTTTGGGCAACACTGTTTTGAATATTTTTGCTTGAGTTCCTGGCAACGCGGCAAATGAAGTGGTGAGTCGCGGTACAAAGTTCATTGGTTATGTAAACAAACTAAAGTGAACCTCTCGGTGGAGAACATTGCATGATAATGTTTAACCTCACTTTTTTTGCAGTTCAGAGAGATTGTTTACATGGTCTTGGAATTTTTGTTCATTCGATCATAGTATGAGAAACTTGGTTTGGTTCGCTGCCAAATGTTAACACTTTCCAAACAAGGTCGCTCAGCTGTAATTTTTTATTTGATGTCGGCATCATACATTGTTCCGTTAAATTTAACATTTTTACTTTTCTTGTACATGATTCATTGTAAAAGTAAGGAATTTCTAGCCAAACATTTGAAAAAGGCCCACTGCCAAATGCAAACAAATCGAATTTTCATGCTCTCTATTAAAATCCTGGGACAAAACCTGTGGATATATGTTTTCTTTTTCTTTTTTTCTGTTCATTTGATCTCTTGTCTTGCATAGCCACTCTTTCTTCTTCACATATTTTAAATGGACTGGCTACATTTGACAGTTCCCCCTGACTGCATTTGACGGTTCCCTTTGGCTGCATTTGACAGCTCCTCCTGGCTGCAATTAACATTAGGTTTTTTCGTATCCACACGTCACGTCCCAGTTAAAAACTATCTATCTGGCCATGTGCATAAACATAACGCAACAATGGATTATGAAGAATTTTGATAATGATTTTATAATAAATTATAAAAGGGCCCGGCTGATATAAAAGTTCTAACTAGCAATACGCTTATTATAAAATGATTATAAAGGATTATTGTAACTAATTCCAAAAGGATTATAAAGGCAGTGAAATACGTACTCAATGAATTAAGGGGAGTGTCTGATGTAAACAATATGCGCAATCAAACTAAATAAAACAGTATTAAATTTTTAAATAGAATTATAATGAATTCGACCAAAACTTCTTTCGCCTTTTTCTCAAGGTTTACGTTTGGCTGTTAGACTCTTTTCAAATGTTTCAAATGTTTGGGTAGAATTTAGATTATTTTATCGTTGTTGCGATCAATTTCATTTGGTTTGTTTTGTTCACAATGTTAGTCGCAGAGCACTTTGGTGATCTATGGCAATTGATGACCTTTACACCCCATACTAGGACCGCTCCTGTTGCAGCTGTTTCGCCCCGTCCGGCACCGAGTCAACCGATGGTCCAGCCTGCGCCGCACTCGTCTGTCGCTATGCCAATGGCAGGGACTTTGATTAAAGGCTAAAAGGTCAGCTACGGCTGGTTGTGTTGCTGCAATCGGTTTGCCTTCGGCCACGTTGGACATTCGGCTAACGGGAATATTCAGCGATTCCGATTCGAAGGAAGCTGCGCCAGTTGCAGACTGCTTCGGTTCAGCAATACGCTCCGGTATCGGACGAAGCTAACACTCCGGCAGGACGAAGGTTTCAATGAGGGGCTCAGGCATAAGTAGCAGAGTCCTTGCACTTACTGCTTGTCGAGTGAACAATTCCGACGAAACCACTGCCACTCTCGCCAAGTTTGATCACCGTCATAAGTGCGACGTCAGCGGTATAGTGCCAGGAATAGTTGAGAAGAGTGCCAGGACTGACTTGCCGAGAGCTACAAGATTAAATAGCAGAGCGTTTTTAAAGTGACCGTAGTATAACGTAGAGGCTTTAGGCAGATGATTTATTCAGCAGAATAAGATAGCAAAATTATCCAAAACATAAGACCTGGCTGCCGAAATGAATCCACACACATCATCACCTACAGAGGCAAGCAATATTGGAACGCAGCGAAATTCCTCACAATGAATTGACCTCGTTAGATGAAATTCCAGGAAGTACAATTTTCATAGCATAATTTAATCGACCAAAATTGTAGTCTTCAGCCGAGAAAGAGACTGATAGGGTAGCAGCAGCTAGGAATTTTCTTTCGAAAGCTAGCAGTAGTTTCGCGTATCCTGCGCTAAGTAGAGAGCGTTAAGACAGATCTCCGAAGCATGTCAAGTGCTATCAGATGAGGAAAAACGTCGCATCTATGACCAGTACGACAAGGACGGTCTGCTGACCAACGGTTCCGTCCGGTACCACCATAACACACGGCACCGGCGACACATATATTCACAACATACTAATTACTTATCCTTCCGAAAAAGTAAATAAATTGACTATGAAATTTATCATTCGCTGCCTAGTTATTTCGTGCCAATTTGAACAAGACAGCAGATAGCTTTATTGCGGTGCCAAAATGATGGCAACTCGGGATATAATATAAATTTACATATAATTTCTCCTCCCTGATATTCTATCAGAATGTATAATGCTCTGCATTATTGTCATTCCAATCAAATCCTTCTTACTCCTTATCGTCAGTGCCGAGCGCTATTTTGCATTTGCCGGCTAAATCAACGACAATGCGATAATCGACGAAACTTTTGCCGTAATGGAACTTGAACACGAATAATAAATTAGGGTTACCAACCGTCCTTATTTTAACGGCCATGTCCTTATTTTCGAGGTTTTTGGAAAGCGTCCTTATTTTACTTCAAATGTCCTTATTTTTAGTCTCAAACCTTGGCATATACAGAGTGGTTCAACATGATGGTTTTAACAAGGCATGTCATTTTATTGTAGTTTAGTATTGTTTGCCACCACAGTATGCTCACGATTTTCAAATTATTCAACTATATTTCGAAAACCAGCGATCTGTGAGAAATGTGTTTCGTGCACTCCGTCCATAATATGGTCGATATAATCGGCCAACTGACTCCTGACTATTCACCATACAATCAAAGAGTGAAAGTTGCAGTTCTCGTTATTGGATGGTTAGCGAACAAATCGACCACATCCCGAGGGGCGACTCACTCTAGTATTTTCGATTCAGGCTAACGTATTGAGAGACGTATTTGTGTATTTTTCACGAAATGACACGTATTTTGTGTATTGATGAGTATTGGTTATTTCTTTCATAATTCTTACGTATTAGCGCATTAAAAACGTATTTGTGTATTGTTCACGAAATGCAATGTATTATGCGTATTGGTGAATTATTTCATAATTCTTATGGATTAGTGTACTTAAATGTACAATTGTATGCACGCATTGTACTTTTGTTCAATAATCAATTGAAACCGAATGTTACTGAATTTTGACGTTTAAATGTTATTGTAGAATGCAAGTAGAATAATTTCATAAACGCAAATAATAAAATTAGTACAAATGGAATTACTAGTGATTTTTCAAGATTAACGAACAATTAAGCATTATGCCAAATTTTATTATTTAGAGAATTAGAATTTCTAATTAGGCTTACCCAATGGTAATTTTTGAGCAACGCGGTATTATATTTAATCACTGCAGTATTATCTAAATTTATTTCAAAAATTGAGATGCATCTCAGTAAAATTGAGATGCTCCTAAGTAAAATCAGCCGAAATTCCTACTGGTTGTACTAGACTCGGTTGCATCACTAGAGCCTGAATTCTGGCAGAATCCAGCCGGAATTCCAACTGGACGAGTTATTATTTCATAATTCTTATGGATTAGTGTACTTAAATGTACAATTGTATGCACGCATTGTACTTTTGTTCAATAATCAATTGAAACCGAATGTTACTGAATTTTGACGTTTAAATGTTATTGTAGAATGCAAGTAGAATAATTTCATAAACGCAAATAATAAAATTAGTACAAATGGAATTACTAGTGATTTTTCAAGATTAACGAACAATTAAGCATTATGCCAAATTTTATTATTTAGAGAATTAGAATTTCTAATTAGGCTTACCCAATGGTAATTTTTGAGCAACGCGGTATTATATTTAATCACTGCAGTATTATCTAAATTTATTTCAAAAATTGAGATGCATCTCAGTAAAATTGAGATGCTCCTAAGTAAAATCAGCCGAAATTCCTACTGGTTGTACTAGACTCGGTTGCATCACTAGAGCCTGAATTCTGGCAGAATCCAGCCGGAATTCCAACTGGACGAGTTATGGCTGAACTCATTCCTGCAAGTTGATCGGAAGCGACTCGTAATTCGGATTCTTGTGTTTTGTATTATTTTTTATTATTTTATTAATTTAATTATAGAGGTTTTAACCTTAGGGTCATTCGCCTCTTTTCTGGTTAGAGTAATTTCTTGTGGAAAAATCTCTAACCCTATGTGCGGGGTTGAGAATCGAACCCAGGTGAGCTGCGTACAATCTTGTGTTTTGCATTCTCAATTCATCGAGCGTTGGTTTCGATTCTATTCCCCCGAGTGTTGATTTATAATGTAACCTCTATCTAAACAAAATAATCCATCGCAATGTAAACTTCGAACTTGCAAGATTTTAGAGTTTCACTATTTAGGGTAAACATTAAACATTGTTTATGTCGATAAAATGAGCGAATTCTTGATCAAAAATTTCCTACTGATGCTGGTAGGAAGTTTCGGATTTATTTATGTTCACGTCCCCTGGGAGTATTTTCAAATGTACGGGATGTTTATTTCCATTAAAGATTATGGGATTGTTCCTCTGAATCAAACTAACTCTAATTCTGATTGATTTCTGCCTACTTGTCATTCTAATGATTCACCGATTCTGAGTCCGTTTGCTGGGAGTCCCAATTCCGAGAAAAGTAAACAATCTAGCTTGAAAAAAACATACGCTATGTCATAATAAGAAATATACTGAATTAGTTTCATTTGGCATGAAATTAATGTAATATTTGTATGGCTTGTATCAACAGTGTATTACTTGACGAATTGGATTGTTATCGACGCATTGAAAAATATTTCCGGTAATAACGTATTTTTGTGTAATCAATCAGAATTCTGCGCATTTTCGACGTATTATCGACGTATTGAAAAATTCTTCCAGAAGTAACGTATTTTAGTGCATTAGTGTATTTTCGGCGTATTAAAAGTATTAAGGTGTATTGAAGCATTTCTCGTGTATTTTTTCAATTGGGTATTTTCAATTCACTATGAATGGGAAATGAATTGCCCCTCGCCACATCCAGCACGCATTGAAGAAAACATTGACATTCCCATTGGAAACCAACTTTACTCTACTAATTAGCCAGATACCACTTGAAATACTCGAATCCATCATTAAAAATTGGACCAATCGAAAGGATTACCTCAAGCGCCAACATGGTCAACGTTTAAAAGAAATTGTTTTCAAACAATAAATGGCAAAAAATGTTCTTTCGATTGACAAATAAACATTTCGCGATGTACTCCATGTTTAAAATTTTTGCGAGATCAAAAAAACGTCATGATGAATCACCCTGTATTAAATTATTCAGATCAACTTTATTCCAACACGGTAAATTGGATACACCTAGAAAATTGGTAGTAAAATGGATACAAATTACCTACGAATAGGTTCCAATCCCTATTACATTTATCTACTTTTATGTAACATCCGATAGATTTGATAACCAATTACCAAATTTTAGGTGTATTCAAGTTACCTACTGCTGAGTATGTTCAGTTTTGTGGAATTTAGGTACAATTTACCTACACGTCCAGAAAAGTGCTCGAACTTAGAAGTGGGTATATTCACTCTATCTAAATTAGGTAATTACGAGTCTATTACAACTACCTTATACATGAAAAAGAATACATAGTATAGAAATTTCCATCTATTAGTTGGTAAATCATACCTTCTGTTTGGGTACAGCGCTAGTACCAATTCTCTAGGTACATTCAGTTTACTGTGAAGAGAATCAATTTCAATTGTCATTTTCAAATACTTCCAGCGATTGTTTTTGTTAATGCATACTCTCGGCGACTCATTCCAACCAAAAGTTCTTTTACCCAGAAGTAACCAAAATTTATCTTAAAATACGTTTATTTAGGCCCAAATGCTGTAGCTTAACGAGGCCGATAATTCATTTTTTTTTATATTACATGTCACATGTTAGTGGGGGAAGGGAAAGCCGTATTTAGGGGCGGCTTGCTCCCCTCTTATGTAAGTAAAGGAAAAAGGTAGGAAGTGGGATACATATTGTGTAATTGACATCGTCGTTTGCTGATTGATCATTGTGGCGGATATGCACACTTTGTTGTAGTGTTGTAGTTTCCAGCCTGTAATCGCAGGGGCGAGGGGAGGGTCGATATTTCGGATAATTATTGGCACTCTATATCATCTGCATGTGCGGTATGTCATGATGTTCTGGATAGACGGTTATCAAGAAGAGTGTGCACCGAAGACTCGTGAAGCAATGCCATATTGTAGATACAGGGATAGGTTGGTGAGATTCTACTGTGAATGAGAGAGGGTAAAATGTATTAAACTTGGACATCAATGGTTTTCAAAAAGATATAGATAAGAAAAATATAGGGGTGGTCACGGCTTGCCAGGACGTCCCGGACTGGCACATAGGGTGATCTACCTCGGGCCCGAAGGGAATCTATTAGTTGGGACCTGGCAACACAGTACTCTGCGCACAGCCAAACAACATGCTCGATGTCGTGATAGCCGTTCTCACAAACACAATGATTATTTTCAGCAAGCCCTATACGACGGAGATGCGCGTCAAACGAGTAATGGTTGGACATGATCCTTGACATCGTACGAATAAAGTCCCGGTTCACATCCAACCCCTTAAACCAAGCATTCGTTGATACCTTCGGGATAATGGAATGTAGCCACCGTCCCAGATGCCCATTGCTCCATGAGGTTTGCCAACTATCGAGCGTCCTCTGACGAGAGATACTGAAAAATTCGTTGAAGCAAATTGGTCTTTCGTAAGTGTCGCCTTCTAATGCGCCCACCTTGGCTAAAGAGTCCGCCTTCTCATTGCCCGCAATAGAACAATGTGACGGGACCCAAACCAAGGTAATCTGGTAAGATTTTTCAGATAAAGCACTCAGATATTCCCGTATTTTCCCCAGGAAATACGGTGAGTGCTTTCCAGGCTTCGCCGCACGGATGGCCTCAATGGAGCTGAGACTATCCGAAACGATGAAGTAATGGTCTGAGGGCAGGGTGTCAATGATCCCGAGAGTATACTGAATGGCAGCTAATTCTGCGACGTAAATTGAAGCAGGATCATTGAGTTTGAATGAGGCAGCAAGATTTTCGTTGAAGATACCGAAGCCTGTGGACCCGTCGAGAATTGATCCGTCAGTGTAGAACATTTTGGCGCAGTCGACTTGATGGTATTTGTTATAGAAAATATTTGGGACCACTTGTGGGCGAATATGATCCGGAATTCCACAAATCTCTTCCTTCATGGATGTATCGAAAAATACAGTGTGATCAGAAGTATCTAAGAGATGAGCACGGTTGACGTTATACGTAGATGAATTGATGTTCTGTGCCATGTAATCGAAGTACAAGGACATGAATCGGGTCTGAGAATTAAGCTCGACAAGCCTTTCGCAATTTGCAATCACCAATGGGTTCAGAATATCGCATCGAATGAGCAATCGATTTGAGAGGTCCCAGAATCGATTTTTCAGCGGAAGAACGCCCGCCAGCACTTCGAGACTCATCGTATGGGTCGAGTGCATGCAACCCAAGGCAATACGCAAGCAACGATACTGGATTCGCTCCAGTTTGATGAAGTGTATGTTCGCAGCGGAGCGAAAGCAGAAACATCCGTACTCCAACACTGATAATATCGTTGTTTGGTACAACCTGATTAGGTCTCCTGGATGGGCACCCCACCATGTTCCAGTTATTGTACGGAAAAAGTTGATCCTTTGTTGGCACTTCTGTTTCAGATACCTAATGTGACATCCCCAGGTACCTTTAGAGTCGAACCATACCCCGAGATATTTGAATGTTGAAGCCTGAGCAATAGTTTGATCCATTAATTGAAGCTGTAGTTGCGCTGGTTCACGTTTTCTAGAAAATACGACTAGCTCAGTTTTCTCCGTGGAGAACTCGATACCCAGTTGGAGAGCCCATGCAGACAAATTGTCCAAGGTATCTTGCAGTGGTCCTTGCAAGTCGACGGCTTTAGGACCTGTAATAGAGACCACACCGTCATCTGTAAGCTGCCTTAGCGTGCAGGAATTGACAAGACATTCGTCAATGTCATTCACGTAAAAATTGTAGAGGAGAGGGCTTAGACATGAGCCCTGGGGAAGGCCCATGTAGCTAAATCGTGATGTCGATAAATCGCCATGCGAGAAATGCATTTGTTTTTCAGACAACAGGTTTAGCAAAAAGTTATTTAAAATTGGCGAAAGACCATGCTGGTGCAACTTCTCATAAAGAATGTTGATCGAAACTGAATCGAAAGCCCCCTTAATATCCAAGAATACTGATGCCATCTGCTCTTTGTTAGCATATGCCATTTGAATTTCTGTTGAGAGCAACGCAAGGCAATCGTTCGTCCCTTTGCCTTTGCGGAAGCCAAATTGTGTATCTGACAGTAAGCCATTTGTTTCGACCCAATTGTCGAGCCGAAACAGGATCATTTTCTCAAACAACTTCCGGATACAGGACAGCATTGCAATCGGACGATACGAATTGTGGTCGGAGGCTGGTTTTCCTGGTTTTTGGATGGCGATGACCCTCACCTGTCTCCAGTCATGTGGGACAATGTTACCCTCAAGAAACCTATTAAATAAATTCAACAAGCGTCTTTTGGCAGAGTCTGGCAGATTCTTCAATAAGTTGAATTTAATTCTATCTGGCCCCGGGGCTTTATTGTTACATGATAAGAGAGCAAGTGAGAACTCCACCATCGTAAACGGTGTTTCGTTCGCGGTATTGTAAGGCGACGCGGCGCGGTAGATTTTCTGTGCCGGGGCGGAATCCGGACAAACCTTCTTGGCGAAATCGAATATCCAACGGTTTGAATATTCCACGCTCTCGTTAGTACTGTTTCGGTTTCGCATACGTCGGGCCGTGCCCCAAAGAGTGCTCATTGATGTTTCTCTTGTTAATCCGTCGACAAACCGGCGCCAGTAACTGCGTTTCTTAGCTTTCATTAAATTTTTCATTCGCTTTTCTAATATCGCGTATATTCGATAACTAGCAACTAAACCGTCGTTCCGGAAGGTTTTATACGCGGCAGCTTTCTCCGCGTACACGTCTGAGCACTCTTTGTCCCACCACGGGTTGGGAGAACATTTTTGGGTGTTCACGTCGGGTAATCGTTTCGTCTGAGTTTGAATCGCGCTATCGAGAATCGAGTTGGACAAAAACTTATATTCTTCCTCCGGGGGAAGTATCTGTGTTGAATCGATAGTTTTGGATATCTCAGCAGCGTAGCTCTTCCAATCAATGTTTCGTGTGAGGTCATAGGGAACATTGATTGGTGTCGATGGTCTTGAACCAGTGGTGATTGCAATTACAATTGGTAAGTGGTCACTACCGTGGGGATCAGATATTACCTTCCACTTGCAATCTAACCGTAGTGATGTCGAGCATAAAGATATGTCCAGTGCACTTGCTTGCGCAGATGGTCTAGGAATTCGTGTCATTTCCCCTGTGTTCAGAATTGTCATATTGAAGTTGTCACAAAGGTCTTGAATTGTCGAAGATCGATTATCGTCGTATAGACAGCCCCACCCCGTACCGTGAGAGTTAAAGTCTCCAAGAAGCAGGCGGGGCGAGGGAAGGTGTTCAATCACGTTGGAGAATCTTCGATATCCCATCATGGCCCTAGGAGGAATGTAAATAGAAGCAATGCAAAGATCTTTGCCTTTGATTGTTGTTTGACAAGCGACAACTTCAATGCCTGGCGTCGGAGGGAGGTTGATTCGATTGAAGGAGTAGCACTTTTTGATCCCTAAAAGTACCCCCCATATGAGTCTTCTCGATCCAAGCGGATAATGTTAAAATCGTGGAAGTTGAGGTTTATATTAGAAGTTAGCCATGTTTCACATAGGGAAAATGCATCACAATGATTGTAATTTAGCAAGTGTTTTAATGAATCAATTTTGGGGATAATACTTCTGCAGTTCCACTGTAAAACAGTGATCAGATCCCTGATTCCGTCTAATAAGTTAGCCATCGAAGGATACGATCGCTGTAAGGAGAGGCCATTGTTCAGTCAACTGTTTTAAAAATGTTCTTACTGTTGGTAGAATAGCAACCAGCAAGCTTTTCATAGGATCGGTAATGTTGAAAGCTGTGAATATCCAGTCCACAATGTCAGAAAATTTAAGTAATCCCGTTTTAGGTTGAGTTTCTGACTGTAAAATTGGAGCACTTGGGATTTTTGGTGCCCCGGGGAGTGCTGGGAACTCCTGGTTGTATCTCAATTTCCCAAAACCAGGAGGTATTATCTTCGGATTTGTACCAGCACTTCCAGTTGATGAATTATTTTTATTTTGTACCCTTGTTTGGGACAACCTAGGACCCTTACGAGGAAGTTCAGGTGAGTTTTGATTAGGTCTTTTCCTAGAGTTTCCAAGCGGAGCCAAAGAATGCCCCTCGCAAGGGTCGTTAGAGGCGTTATCGTCAGTTGGCAAGAGAGCGAATGCGTTTTCGGAGATAAGTGGAACAGCTCTTTTAAGCATTTCTGCGTAAGAGCGTCTGGAGCGATCTTTGGCGGATCGCTTCAGTTTATCCGCGCGAAGTTTGTACGTTGGGCATGTCAAAAGTGCATGCGGATTCTCCCCACAGTAAACACACTTCTCAGCGGGGCTACTGCAAGTATCATCCGCATGGCGTTCCCCACATTTACCGCACCGTTGCTTGTTGCTACAGTAGGTGGCCGTGTGACCTAGCTGCTTGCAATTGGAACAATTCATGACCCGCGGTACAAACAGGCGTACAGGTAGACGAGCTCCTCCCACTTCAACGTAGCTCGGAAGTGCAGATCCGGCGAAGGTTACGCGAAACGAGTCTGATGGATAGTAATTACCATCTTCGATGGACTTTGAGTGCAATTGCTTGCACTCCAAAATCTTAACTGATTGAAGGTTAGGGTCCTTAAAGCGGCCAGCCCCATCATTCATCAGATCATCGACAGTTAGACCCGCATCACTTACCACACCGTCGATCTCCACATCACGAGAAGGGATGTAGACGCGATACTCCAGCGTAAAGAGGCTATTGCTAACGATATCATTGGCCTGTTTCAAGTCAGTGACGACTACGCGCAGTTTATCTGACTGAACCTTTTTAATCTCGGTTACGGCCGAGTAACGTTTTGTCAGCTCCCGTGCAACAGTTATGCTGTTTAACGGTTTATTTTTGGGCCGAAAGTATACCACCCAAGGACCAGCGGATCCATCCTGGTAAACCTTGACTCGGGGGGGGCTGTGAGACATTGGGGGAAAGTGGGGGAAGTGGATCGACCATAACATTATCTGTCTCAGTATCAGATATACGTTCTTCTTCTTCATAATATTCCTCTTCGGAGGGTGATCCTTCTGTTTGTTCCATTTTGTTGCGGGAGCAACACGCTCGACCGCACTGTTTAACTTAAATCAAAATAAAAAATCAAAAGCAATAAAAAGAAAAAAATCGATAAGAAAAGTAAAAAACGAAACACTTCACCAGTTGGTTCCTGACGAGCTGGTAGGTGAATTGATCCTTCGTTTGTTTTATCCGTCACCCGCGTGACCTTCACACAGTAGAGCTGATATAGCTCGTCTAAACAAAGCCGTCTTTCAGGCAAGAAAAATGTTTAGTAACGCACTTCACTGCACTACTTTAACTGATATCGCAGGTAACAATTATCACTCGCGGGACTGTTTATTAGTAATGCTTTACTGCAGCCTCTGCCACAGCAAGCACCTTCGTACCACCGAAAAAACTAAACCACACCGGAGAGAACAAAAAGCACTTGTTTCCCGGTACAAAGTTGGGTTACGAATGTAACCAAAATTTGTTGGATAACTCGATATAGCCAAAGATGTTATCTTCGTTCAATATTGGCACTACACCATTCCAATTTGTCTCGATCAAGATTCAACGTCCCAGTTCAACTGCGGGAACATAAGCCAGAATCCCGACTTTTTCAGAATTCTGGCTCAAGTGACAACTGATTCAGGCTCCAATTCCGAATAGATTTGGCAGGAATGTCCTTAATTTGCTCTCAGTCCATTTGGTTACCCTAAATAAATGATTGTTCCACTCGAAAGCGATAACCTTGTTGTCCTCATGTTTGCAGCTATCATACGCTGGTAGGCATTCTGACCAATGGAAACGTTCTTCGATATGGGCATTGAACGATCAAAATCATTTCAACAACTTATCATCGACCGAATTCGTTACCTATAAAGTTCAGATAAACTTCACCACCTAAAAATGAATAATCAATCGGATTATCTTGTTAGGAATTAACCCACGAGCAAACAAATGTGTACAAATGTGATAAGGATCCATCATCCAGAAAGCAATCGTTTTATAGCCCAATGCTTGATCTTGCGATTCAGCATATGCCACCGGGTTTTACATCCAGCGCCGATTGGTCAATGTATGAACCAGGTTACCATTGTTCCAATCCTCATCCCTCTTGAGTTGATATTCTTTCAAAGAGCATCGAAAGTATTCAAGTAATGTAAATTTTAAAAGTCCGTATAAACAAGTCTTAGGTAAACAAGCACACCGAAACTGTCAGAAAAGTGAGGTTATACATTTTCATACAATGCTCTATATTTTTGACAGGTATATGAATGAATCATTTCAGCATCAGTGATGCCAGGTCTATTTAAACAATAGCCTGCAGTAAAAATATAAAAGTCTGCAGATTGCTACAAAAATCTTCAATAAATGCGACGTAGAAATGTAGTATGTATATAATTTAAATGATCAAAAATGTTGAAGGCTGGTGTATAAATTGGCTGGCATAGGCTTTGTTCTGCTAAATATTTGTAATCTGCAAAAGATCTGCAGTGAAATGCAAAATCTGCAGATTTACTAATATATATGCAGATCTGGCATCCTTTTAGTATTCCCCACAGGAAATTCATCCAAATGGTGTAAAAATATGGGGAAACAAGGCAAGATAGGTATTCAGAATATCGGGTTAAATGAGCAGCTTGCACTATTTTTGATTTTTTCAATAGTTAGAGGTACCAAATCATCGCGGCAATAGGCTGTAACGAATTGGGGATAAAAAAGGAAGCGTCCTATCATATAAAATTTTTTGACGAGAAAGGTCTATTACTCTAGATAGTATACCTTAAAAGTTACTAAAATCATTTTTGGTCTTCAGAAAAATTTCTTTGAATTTTACCGGTTACTTCGAAGTTAGCAATACTTTTCTGATACTTGTGAGACACCGTACATAAAGCATGCAAAAGTTTTTGGTCAAACTTTCATAATTTTGTGAAGTTAACTATGAGTTAGAAATTTACTTGAGGTTCGTTGTAATTTATTTGTTTGAAGTAATATTGCAAAGCTTGAGGACACCCCTTGATGTTTGATTTTTTTTTCCATAAATCCTTTAAATACTCTTGAAATTTCGTTAACTTTCCAGCAGTTCTAAAGATTTCGTAATTGTGCCTTTCTTATATATCTAATAGCAAGTTATATTCAATATATTTGTGAAAATGTCTATTACATTCTTATTACACTTTGCGCATATTGACAAGGGCACGACTGCCACGAACCTGATGAGTAATATGTTCTCGATGACGTCCTTAGAACAAAAAATATAATATGTAAGAGGATAAATTAGCATGTTGTCTTCGGGTTAACATATTTTGGAATGCAGTGGGAGGGGAAAGGGATTATAACTGTAAAATAGAATGTGAGAGAGGCCTAGTTGGTGAAAATGCATTCAGTTACCACCGAATCCGATGTAATTTTAATTCTGGAGTATGCTCGGTACCTTAATTCGGTTTAAATTCCTATGTATTGGGTGTATTATATTTATCATTTGAAACCAAGTTTGTAAAAATCAGTCAAGAATTTGCTGAGAAATAGGTGTGACATTGTCATACGAACTTTGATAGTTCCCCGAGAGTATCAAGAACCGTCATAGGTGGCCAATATTTTATTTGTTTTGATTATAGTTTTAGCCTTAGGGTCATTCGCCTCTTTGTCGGGTTAGAGAAATTTCTTTAAAAATTTGGGAATTGAACCCAGCTGAGCTACGTACAAGGCAATCGATTTACCAACTACGCTATCTCCACCCTCCTAAGAGGTAGTCAAAGCTACTTTGATTGGTATTTAGTGATCTAGACCCACTAATCCAAGTAATGTTTAATCCGTTTAATATGGATTGCATCATTTGGACATCTTCATGGTGCAAGTTTATATGGGAATTTGCTATGTGGCTGCAGTCTTCAACCCGTAATTCCGGAACCGGAAGTAGGATCAACAAAAAATACAATAGCAGCTTGTGGGAGCGTTAGAACCGTTCATTTGAAACTAAGTTTGTGCAAATCGGTTCAGCCATCTCTGAGAAAATTGAGCAACTTTATTTGACACACACACACATGCACCCACAGACATTTTGCGGTCTCGGCGAATTGAATCGAATAGTATGTGACACTTGGCCCTCTGGTACTCAAATGGCAGGTCGATTTTTGAAGTGATTTCCTAATATGTATAAAAGAAAGCCAAAAATCATTTATATTTCCAAGCCAAACTAATTTCATATCGGTATTGCAGAGTAGATTTGTTCCGTAATAACGTATTTGATAGGTCGATTGATTTGAGATATCTACTAATGGAACTAGTACTGTTCGTGAAGTCTTTGTTCTGGTTGTAGCTTCACCAAATGGTTGACTGCTCATTATTTTTAGTTTAGTTATGTAAATATGTTTCGTACTAGATGTTCGAACATGCTAAGCATGTTTGGTTATATTCAAGATGCTGCTGTTCGAATAATACTTCTAGCAGTAATAGTATTATTTCAGCAACAATTATTATCTGACAATTAACTAACATATATATTTTCGAAATCTGAACGGATCTGATTTTTTTTCAGATTTGGACTAATCTGAAGCTGACAATAATAATAGTGTTATAACTAGTGTATTAGGAAATGATTGAAGATTATAATAACTCATTTGCTTCTTTTATAAACTGGCTGTCCAGAAATGGACGAAAGCAGAACAAAATCGAATATGATTTTTAATTATTCGAGTTGATTGAAACACTCAAAGAACATCAATTTGAAGGAGCAATGTGAACAATGGACTAGTTCGCTATAGAAGCGTGTGACAAAGATTGCGGAGCGTATGGCCGCAATGAGACGAGAAGGTATTCATGTAATTTTGTTGTTATGTTATTGTACCATTACATTGTACGATTGATGGATTAAAGTGAAGACCCGATTTTATCAGCCCCCGATTTTGTTAGCTTTTTGACCCGATTTTGTCAGCCTCATATGAAAATTGATAGTTGGTAGTTTGATGGACTTTAGCGGACGAACCAAGTCGAATTCTAGTAATTTTTTTCTTGAGAATATTTTTGTTAACTTCGAGATCCTTAATATGAAAAAAATCTAAATTTTAATTTTATTTTAAATTCTGCGCTGTCTGACAGAAAGAAAAATATATGTCCCGATTTCGTCAATATCCCCATTTTAACAGCCTAAAATTCACAAAAGAGCTGTTCAAAACGGATCTTTACTGTATAAGAAATCTGATAGTTGATTTATGTTCTCATTCGTATTCATTACCAACTATTGACAAAACTTATATCATAAAATGTGTGACAAAACCTATTTATCGCTATAAGGGATCATCCATAAATGACGTAGCATTTTTGAGTGATTGTCAACACCCTCCCCCCCTCCCCCATCGTACCATTTCGTCACAAACCTCTTAATACCCGCCTGGTAATTACGTAGCTTGACGCTAACCCTCCCCCCTTGTCTCGTTAAAAGTTGAAAAGTATATAAAAAACGATGTTAGATGAAACGGGTAAGGTTGCGTGACATCAGGTAAGCCCCATTCCCCTTCAAAATAGCTACGTAGCATGACATGACCTCCTCCCCCTGTCGTTACATATCATCGTAAAATACAAAACTCCCCCTCCCCCATGTTATGCTACGTCATTTATGGATGGTCCCTGAGATGAATTGACTTGATTTTTTTTGATATCCAATTTGAGCTGAGCGACTCCAAATTCATTTATAATATATGTCTATTGGACGCAATTCTCTAAAAATGTATATGGTGGATGAAGATAATATAGGTCAAAGGGGAGGGAGGGGAGGATATAGAAAGAGATGGTGTGAGGGGAAGTTCTGAGAGGGTTGATGGAGTATGCAACACCTAACCGCATATTATACCCTCCATTTGAGATTTGGTTTATGAAAATCGGTTCAATCATCACCGAGTAATCGATGTGACTAATTCTGGAATACATCCAGAACCCGAAAATTCCGGAACTGTCGATAGTGGACATTATATTCAAAGAACCTTTAATTGGCCATCAATGATCTAGATTTGCAAAGAGAAATGATGTGATCTAGACTTGAAAATAGAAATGTATTTTTAACCTTTGAAGTGTTACGATTGTACCTGTTTATATGGGAAATTCCTCGCAATTCGCAATGAACAACATGTAACTCCGGAACCAAATGTCAGATATGAATGAAATTCAATGACAGTCTATTGGAGTATTGTATCTTTCATTTGAAACCAAGTTTATAAAAATCGGTCAAGAATTCCCTGAGAAAAAGGTGTGACATTAACTCACAAACTTGGAAAGTACCCGGGGCATCAAGAACCGTCAGAGGTGGCCAATGTGGTCAAAGCTGCTTATAATGATCATTAGTGATCTAGACCCGCAAATCAGAGTTATGTTGCACCCTTTTTAATATGTATTACACATTGGACATCATGGTGTTACCATTTTATATGGGAATTTGCTGGGTGACCGCACTCTTCAACCCGTAACTCTGGAACTGGAAGTCCGATCGACAAAAAATTCAATAGCAGCTTATGGGAGCGTTATACCTTTCATTTGAATTCAAGTTTGAGCGATTTGGTTCAGCCTTCTCTGAGAAAAATGAGTGAGTTTTGAAAACACACACACATATACAGACATTTGTCAATTTCGACGAACTTAGTCGAATGGTATATGAGACTCGGCCCTCCGGGCCTCGGTTAAAGTGTGGGTTTTCAGAGTGCTTGCATATCCTTTCTATATGAGAAAGGCAAAAAGGTTATTTTTTATCTTGGTAAAATTTGAACTGTTTATTGTGCTAAAAGAATTCTCTCAAACTACGAAAACTCTCCCAAAGACATAATAGGGCTTTCTAGTTTTTTAGTTTTAGTGAAAAGTAAAAATAATTACTAGCAAATGTGCATTCTGGTTCGCTATGACACACTGTAGAATTTCAAAAATAGAATTTTTTGGCTTAAGGGGTTACACCACTATAAAATTAAAAATAATCGATTTTCTATTTATTAGTCTAAAATGTGATTTAGGATGTTAACTCATGCATGCCCATGTTGTTTGTGGACAAACACGTTTTTAAACAGCTATAACTTTTCATTGGGGCTAGATTTGCTCACAAAAATAAGTAAGACTAATAAATGTGACTGTTGCCTTCCATTTGAGCATTAACAATTGAGTTACCACGATCAGCTCTAGAACTGAAGTTGAAGTTGCAATTAGTCAATCAGGATTCCTATGGAGCAGTGCTGCCAGAGACAGTTTACGTTGATGATGGAAAATGAATTTTTCATATATCTTCGCTATGGTGCAATATTATTGAAAACTGATAATTTAGGCTGCCTTTGGCTATGTTTTTCACGTAATTGGACTATTGTAAATATTATAGGGGGATTGTATTGAGCATTAGAAGGTAAAAATTGAGCAGCTTCTAGCACTGCAAGGGAAGCACCTATCTTTATGAAAATAGGCTTTTCGTGTTTCTTGATCCCACCGTTTTCAAGGAAAAATAGTTCTTAAAAAATACATGCACTAAAAAAAAGTTGGGCATGAAAGAGTTAAAAATGAAATCCCAAAACATGGAAGAAGAAAACAATACATGATTGTTCAAATTTTCAATTCTATCGCAACCCGTCTTATACACTATAGGGGAACATGGGGAGACTTGACCAGGTTTTTAGCTAAAACTGCATAAATCTCTAAAAAAGCCTTCATTCCCCTAAAAATCATTCAGATATAATGCGCAAAGTTATTGCGCGTCTTCATGATTTTTTGCAAAATTTTTAATTTAATTTTTGAAAAGTTACAAAAGTTTTTCTGCGATCGTTTTTTCTGGTCAAGTCTACCCATTGCGGGGAGACTTGATCAAGGCGTGGGGAGACTTGACCAAGAGAATTTTGAAAAATCATAACAAAAAATAATGACATAAAATACACTGTAATTATTTTTTCCCCTGTTGTCGAGATCCTTAGGTAGCTGTAAAAAATATAAAAGAGTTGCATTTGATAAATTTTGATTTTTTAAATGCATTTCTTTTTAAGGATTAACTATCCCGTGTGTACTAAAAAAAACAACCGCGGTTTTTCTCGAAACCACTTTTTTGAGATGGCCGGAAATGTAACTAGAACAAATGATTTTTGTCGCTTTGAAATTTTCACGGTACATTCAAAATTGATTTCTCAAGCGACGTGCGCAAGACTATATTTTTTTATTGCTTAACTTTGTTAAATTAACAATTTTGTGTCAACTTTTATGACATGTTCGGCCTTTTTACACTCAAAAGTGCGCAATTTCGCGTAAAATCAAAATATAGAAAAAAAAATCCTACGTACGTCGCTTGCTATTGACAAAAGGAATCAGAAAAACTTAAGTTTTTGCCTCTAGGTAAAAAATTACGGGAGATAGATTTCCGGCAGTGGACCTCTTCCAAAAAAACTTGCATGGGGAAAATGCTACACAGCCGCCATCTTGTGATGAAACTGTTCGAAAAAAATATTTTGTGTGATTCAATACTTATCTTATAAGTTCCATTTAACAAGATCTCGATTCACCTCTTTATTGCACCAAGAAAAATTCGTATATGCCTATTTTTACATGATCTCCGTGGCGTAGCCAGGGGGGGAGGGGCTAAAACCCCTCCCCAAACCAAAATTAATTGAATTGAAGAAAAAAAATGATTGGTGGTGACCAATTTAATATAAAAAAATATTTAATTTTTAATATTTAAATAATAATTTTGGAAGTACTAACTACGGTCGGATGCATATGAAAGACGAAATGCGGAGACGGCGTATGAACAACGAATAGCAACAGTAGCTTGGAGAACCACCCATTGTTCGCTCATCGAAATTTGGGCGGCTGCATGTTTTCAGAATTGTGAACATCTCGGTAAAATGACTCTAGAAACTAATTGTTCTCAACACGTTGCATTCAAAATCACTAACAATGCGTTGAGCTCCCGCCAGCATGCTCCATGTTTCTTGACTGTAGAAGACAACCGGTCCAATGAGCGATTTGTAGAAGATTAACTTTATTCGGTGTCGTACCTTCGTCGATCGAAGGGTTTTTTGAAGCCCAAAGTAACAACGTTCACCTGCTAGAATACTTTTCTAAATTTCTCTGTTGGTGTCATTATTGACGGTCATTAGTGAGCCCAAATACACGACCTCACCCAGTAAACGTAATGGCGACTAGGCGGATTAAAACATGCCGACGAGTGGTAGGCTGCTGAAACATTGTTCTAGGCTACCCGCTGTAACTCGCCAACAATCTGCACTAATTGTGTGGGTATCAACCAGCTCGATATCATCGTTATCGACTCAACCGTCAGTCAGATGTACGTTCCCACCATCGTCTCAAGATTGTGTGGCACTATTGTGCCACACGTTACAGGGAAGCTAAAAAGCTAAGCAGACTTCCGGAGAACCGTGTCAATCTTAGCTCTTATTATCACACCTTACCGTAGCCCTTTCCGAGTTTCAAAAGGACTCAAAAGTATTTCTAATACTCACATATCACTCGATCTATTTTCGCTAGTCCGGAAATCTGTATTTGGGCGTAATATGCTAGTTTTCTCAACGATCTCGCTTACTAACGGTGATTCAGCAATATGATTGCTCGATAGCTATTTGCATCAATCCCGCTTAATACCCTTTTTAAAGATGGGACATACTACTTCCTCCATCCAATCTTCCAGTAAAATCTGTTTTTCTCAGATCTTTAAAACCACCCAGTGGAGAGCTCTACACAACGCCTCTCTTCCGTGTTTTAGCAGCTCACATGGCAGTTGATCATTGCCAGCGGCTTTATCAGTCCTCAACCCGCCGATCACCTCATGAATCTTCGGTAGATCTTGCGCTGGGAATCTGTCGTCGGCTGCGCATGTCCCCAGACTGATTCTTGCGATACTCTCGTCGTCTACTGCTATTTCAATGATCGTCATAATAAACTTATCGATCAGCTCGCACTCGGTCGCGAGAAGGTCTCCATTAGTATCTTTTCATATGTGAGCCTGTGGCACATAGCCTATGCTTGAGCGATTTACCTACTCGTAGAATTTTCATAACTCTATACAGATTCTCCATCGCCTATCTTCCTGTAAGCGATTTCGAATCTATATTCGCACTGTGGAAGGTGCGCACATTTGTGATGTTGGAGAAAAAATTTCCGTTCATTAGAACGTGGTCGATTTAGTTCTAAATCTGTTAATCAGGTGATCAGGTAACCGTAAGATAAATTCCGTTTAAAAACTCTGTGAAGATATTGAAGGTATTCTTTATTTTTTTTTATTTTTAGAATGGAATTTACATTATATTGAAGCATTTTCGAAAAATCAACGATTTTCGTCAAACCACCTCACCCCCCTTCCAAACCAAATTTCTGGCTACGCCACTGCATGATCTACAATGGTGTAACCCCTTAAAACGTGCTTTATAGTACAAAAGAGGATATACCAAAAAAAATGGAAGGCAACAATAATATCAAAATGTTTAAATTTTGAATTCTGCTGCTACGATTCATAGGAAAACCCCGGAAACATTAAAGGCGTTTTTCTCTAAACCACTTTTTGAGCTGTCTGTAAATGTAACCCAAACCATTTTTGCCCGCTTTGAAATTTACACAGTATATTAAAATTGCTTTCTCTAACAAGATAAGTAGTATTTTTATATATTTTTTAAATGCATAGTCTTCTTATCAAACAATTTTGTTCGATTTTAATGTTATTTCAGTGGTTTTAAATCACTATGCAAAAGTTCCGCAAATATGCTTATTTTTCGTGCTGTAACCAATTACTAATGACCGGTTAAGCTCAAATTTTGCACAGGGACATTGATGCACTACCCGTTCGCAAAATTCAATGGTCACTTATTCCCATATGATACATTGGCACCCTATATATGTACGTAAATTCAAAAACACAGTTTGCACATTTTTTAACTTGCGTGCGAGATAAACGTACACCTACATCGCAGTATTCTTACATCGAGGGGATTTCTAAATGCTTCACAGGTCTGGTAAACTTGGTAGTTCTCTAATCGCAATCATACAATTGCATTATAGGGGGAATTAATTGACGAGTGCCACCGCAGTTCAGGGGTTCATTTCCATGGAACAAATAATATCCCCTAATCCTCTCGACCTTAACACTATTATATGTTTACCGTGCAATTATAATGCGATAAGCTTCAAAGGATATCCAATTTCTACTTGGGCTTACTAGTGAGACTGGCTGTACTGTGAATAAATAAGCCTCATTTTCAAAGAGATAAAAAGTGAGTCCAATTGATATAAATATTTGTATTAAGAAGTGTAAAATTAAGTACAAGTCACGTGCATAAATAGCTTTTCCTAGCAGTGCCGCAGTCACGTGACCAGAGTGATGCATAGTGCTCTTTTCTGGTAATATTTGCTCGCTTTGTAACACTACCAGCTGTTATGCTGCCGTACCGATTTGATCCATAGGCAATCCACGTTCTATTTAAGAATATGTTTTCTATCGTCGAATCTATTTGCAGGCTAACGTAAAGAGGGATGAATTAGCTGATATGCCTCATTTTATGGCTGATAATATGCTGAGATATGGGAATTCTACAGAAGATTTAATTTCATATCCTTCCTGTTTTATACCATAGATAACGGCGACGTCCATGGAGGATTAGTGGTTGAAAAAATTATCATGTTCAAATTCGTCTGACGTATGCAAAGCAAAACATTTTGTTTCATTCAGAACCGGCTTCAGGCATTTTGGAAAAAAAGTTTCATGTGTTGAATTCTATACCCGAAAATTCAAAGTATTCCTTTTTCTGTTTGAATCACCTGTCACTTTCCCTGACTAGATGGTACTTGCAAATACGATTTTCAATATAATTACAAAATTACAAATTACTTTGTGGTTTATCGTCAAAACTTCCTAAAGAACTGCAGCTTTTACTTAGTAAAAAAAATACACATTAGATTTATCATTTCGACCACTTTCCCCGTGAATTCAACTTCTTTCGCCGACCCTGGTGGTGTTTTGATTAATTTAACATGATGCCAGCCAGTATTTCCATGTTACAAACCGCCCTATCAAACCAATTTTTTTATTTTTTTATTTACATGTTATTTTATCGCCATTTCTTTGTAAAGAAAAAAAAGTAGGTTGCTTATGGTGGTTTGCATGCATACATCGTCGATCATAAGTGCTATATACGACCCTAACTCAAACTAAAGGTGTATTTTTACTCACTTATAAACTGGTAGTTTACACATTTTCAACAGCAATAGCCTAGTAATGTCTTTATATTCATACGCTACCACGGCTATATAATTAACGATCAGCGCCAGTTCTTTAAACATATTGTTTTTAAGGCAGTTTCAGAACCGTTTTAATTCTTCTCATATTCATGATCCCTATTTTTTGTGTTCGCTTGTGTTTGCCAGGGTTGATGATTAAATTATGACGATGCACAGGTGATTTAATTATTTTGTATCGAAAGCGATAAATTTTCAATGAATCAAATTATGGGTTCAGAGAAGATGTGAACCTTTTTGTGTATAAGAATGGTATCGTTTGAAGGAAGCAGTCAATGATAACCTTAGCCATTTTTTCAACTGAGGTCGTAATATTTCCACATGTGTAATTTTCATCCAATCTTCTACTTATTGGTATATCTCATGAGAAACATGGCATTTTCATCGTCCGTTAGACGTATAAATCATAGCCAAATTATGTGTATTATTGAGCACAAAAAGCATATGTTGGTGATACTTCCGACAGATCTGAAGTAGAATGGATTTTCTGAAGGAAGTGTCCCAAATGCAATATGAACCTAACCATACTAATATGAGTAACACTATTCTTTGAATATGCAACTTCAAATCGCTTTGGACGCCCTAAAGACATTACCAAAAGTCTAGGTCATTTTTCAACCGCGCTTAAGTATCCGCCCTTATTTTTTTGAATTTCTTTTGTTTTATATTCACCGACGCATTGCACCGAGGAGTCAATTAAATTAAAACCTGATCAAGAGTCATAAAACTCAAATTAAATTATCATTGGTATGTAATGTGTAGTGTGATGATTTCTGCATCGTTTGATAGATTACTGGTTTTTAAATGTGTTTACCCACGTTACAAGATGTTACAAGAGGTAATCGACAAATTTTAGTTTCTTTTTCCATTACATTTTATTCTCAAGTATTGTTTAATTTGAAAGTTGAGGAGAATCAAGAGGGGTTTTCATTCAAAACAGCCAGTGTATTCGTAAAGGACAACTTGTAGAATCAAATTGTGTTGGTTTTCAACTGAGGGTGGCTTCACCCCCAAGGGTGAATTAGACTAATGTAGGGGGTGAATTATGCGGGGTAAATTTTAACTGTTTATTTTAACATTCCTGTAGGTAACCTTTACACATTGGTTCAGTGAGCCAAGAATAAAAATGCAGCCTGAGGAACAGAGTTCAAATTAAAATACTATGGCGTTCACTCAATTGAAAATATTTTTTTTCTTTTCTGACAGGGTGGTTAGCAATTTTCACTAAAGGGGTGCATGATAAGGATCAATGTACGGAAAGGGGTACATGGAACGAAAAAGGTTGAAAACCACTGTTCTAATCCAAATAAATTACCTTAATATTTACCGAGCATCATAGGCAGACCCGTAGCCAGAATTTTGCTTCGGGAGGGGCTTTAAAAATTATTGCATAAATCTTTTCATTCTGATGACTTGAGATAGTCGCAAAAACTGAATGAAGTTTTGAAAAGTTTTCAATGAAAACAATTCCAAATCTAAGACAATAGAAAATCCAAAAATCTTGGATATGTTCTTTGCCACAAGAAAGCCTATAGTACATCAATAAATTATTGATGTTGAATTTGATTTTTATTATTTATTTTCAAGTCACGATTCACTCTCATCACAACAATGGACATTCTAGAGTTCAAAGTGTTTATGCGCTAACCGAATCTATAACAATCCTATAAAATTCAAGGTTTTAAACGCTAAATCGAAATGAGTAGAAAAATATCAATAAAACATTCGGACGAAAAGAATGTAGAAATTTACACTAAATCTTCTGAGTGTTTCTTTTGCTATTTTCTTGATCTAGCGCATCCAACTATTACCAATTCTACAAAATGCAGCAACATGTTTTGATATATTTTAATTAAATGAAACTATTTTCATGGTAGGCCTTAGCCTAGTATATCAGGGCCCTCGCCAGGAAGAATTCGTGTTTTCTCAATAGAATCAAAATGAATATTTCAATTATTTAATCAACTAAAGGAAACTGCCAAGAATTTAAAAGTAATTTGCTCCGTTTTTTCACAATTATCACAAAAATTACAAGATGTTGGACTACTTGAACAAATCTGTAATGTCTGATTACAGGTTCATTTTATTAGAATTTGAGCAATAGTTTCCATTAAAGCCGTTCCACCTAACGCATCAAAGTTCTACGAATAACAAAGATGAAAGCGTCTTTTGAAAATGAGAGGATCAGAGCGGAATTCTAAAAGCACTCGAATTGAGTTTATAGAAAAGATATAAAAAGTGCTCTTGAGTCGATTTGAATTGATTGGTTCTTGTTTCTCTCATTTCTCTGTGTTTTTTGATCATTACTCTCATTTTAATCCATAACGAACAAAAATAAAAAACAAAAGGAAACATGCAATCGAAACTATAATCCATTGACTTATAGACTGAACTAGTTACAACTCAAGTTGCGCTCTCCATGGTTGTCTACTGATATCCGTTCGCTGATTCGTCACGTTGATTTCAAACATAGACATTATTTGTAAATCATAGAAAGCGAATAAAATTCAGCTGCTGGCAGCAAAATCAAGTTCATTTTGATTGGGTAACTATATGTGATTTAGCATCAATTGACATCCAAAAGAAAGTAAGGACAAGATCACGACAGTTAGTCCCACCACTACTGTCTTTATTTCAGCAAATTTCGTAATATACGAGTGTATATAATTCGTGGATCTTTTTGGCTTGTTTACTTTAACACGTTTTTCTTGTTTATTATACGATTGTTAAGTATATCAAGGTTTTTCCGAATTGACGGCATTTTAGTGCAGAACACATTCTACTATGGCATTAAAATGACGCAAAAATAAAAACTATTTTCTCCTCTGTACCAGCAAATTGAAATTTATTTGTCAAGCATGTTTGAGTGAGATGCCTGGTGGCTATACAAAGCGTACAGTGCACTAACTTATTGCATAAATGCAATTTGCGTATCATTTAAAAACTTGTCATTTAAATAACTAACTTTATTCTTGCCAATATCTAGCATAATATCTCAGTTTTGGTAAATGTTGCCATCGCCAGCAATAAATTCCCATTTTTGGAGAGTTTTGTGCACAGTATTCTATATAGCTCTTACTTTTTTATTATATTTGATTCGGTTCAATGCGTTAGCTAAAGAGAACCGTGGGTCTTTTTGCGTATTTGCGTTAATGGTTGTCCAACAGATCTCGTGCGAGCGACTAACGATTGCGCGTAGAGACCTGTTTACAAGATTGGGAAATATTTTGGCTAACCAACAGTGTCTTGGTGGCCATTCATTTCTATCTCGTACACTTCCATGTCATCGTCATGGCAGTAACCGTGACAATGACGTGGAAGTGTACGATACATCCGATTTCATCCTTGTTTCTTGCCCTTGTGGATCACGAGTGTGGACTTCCTCAATGATGGTGCTGGTTGATGATTTTGATATACTTGACGCAACTTTTGCCGTCAATATTATCTGAATGGCAGCCGCAATTTTAGCAATTGTTTGTGAATCAGGTAATGGTATTCGATACTACAGATGTGTGAAGATATAATGTGTGTAACGATATTTTCGCATTATGTTTTGTACGTGCAGGGTTAGGTACAAAAAAGAATCGGTCCACCTAGATTCTCACCACAAAATAAGAATAATTTAATATATGGGGGATTACTTTCTAGATGCGTCCTTTAATGAATTCCATTTCTTCCACATGTGACATTAATTTTTTAATGGTCACGGTGCAAGTAAGTAGTATCAGATCTTGTAGCCGAACATTGATTTTCTTATCGTCCATATATATGGGGATCAACCAGGTGTTACGAGTTAGTATTCAAAATGGCTGGTTCGACTGTTGAACTGTATAAGCATTGAATGCCTGACATGGTAGAACTCGATAAATTCGACTTCCGTATGTATAACCTCCACTTCCACCTTTAGCAAATGTTTCACATCACGAATACCTTATGTGTCTCGTGCGAAAAGACCGGAAGTCAATAGCCTCCAGCCAAATTTTGGCTGGAGCACACCCTCTTGCTTCTGCAACTCACTCATCTCGACAGATCACCACAGTAAAAATGAAAGTAGCAGTATTTTGTTTTTCCGGCTAGTCACACAATATAAAAGGAACTGTTTTTGACATACTCAGCATACTGAGTAGATATCGCTAACGGTGGTTCGAAATAGTAATTTGTTCAAACCAAACAAGATACAAATTTGTTAAAAGTAACCGGAAAACATGTTTTTTTCTTAAATTTATTTCTGGAAAATTTCGGAGGGGTCTTTAGCCCCCTAGCCCCCCCCCCTCTGGCTACGTGCCTGAATTCATAGGCACCTATGTATAAAATATAAGAATTAAAATTTTCAAGTTTTCAAAATTGAAAAGGTTGATTTTCCGGTTGTTTCCGGTTCAATGAAGTATCGTCGCTGTTTTGCTATCTTATGACAAACGCCATTTTGCGGTAAACCGAGTTAGATATGCAGCATTACTAATCTGAAAATTCTCTACAAAATGGCGTTTTCAGAATTTTGAAATTTTGCTTGGTTACTGAGATATAGCGAAACAAGTGATGAAAAATTGTCAGTTTTTTGCCTTAAATCACTGTATCTTGGGATTCGCTCAAGTAATGTAGAAGTTTTAGATGTTTTTATATGTAAAAATGTCTGAGGAGCACAATGGAATAATTGTCAAAATAAAAATACATGTATTGCGAGAAATATGCAAATTTACTTTTAAATTGGTAATATTTCATGTTTGGCAACACTGTAATTAAAATTACTATTTTTTTAGATTACTTGCTCAATTTCCTTCAAAATGCATCTCACCGATTGCGATGCACGATTGAAAACCATCCTGAGTGTTGGTGTGAGCTTAACAGCTTGGAGTGGATGTTTTTAAAAATTCGCTTCCAGTCACGTTGTGGGTTTTCCCTGACTATTTTTGATGTTGTACAAAATAGTTGTAAATTATACTGGAAGGTGCTCTAGCTATTTCGTCCGTCAGGAAAGCTGTCTCTTTGATTACCGTCCGGATGTGCTCATACTTTCGTGGAACGCATGAAAGGTTTGGAGGATTAGCGTTGTGCTCCAGAAAACTCCACAATAGGGTAGATCTGAACCGATATGCATCATGCGGTTTGTTAGCAGATAGCAGTTGATAGATGGTGAGTGTAGGTTTAAACCTCCTAGACGTTTTGGAAGTATAAGGGTTTCGAAAACAATTCTGGTCCAATTCTTCCCATACCACAAAAAGGAACCGATCCGCGATATAAATTTTCCAGCATATTTATTCGGCAGAGGGATGACTGATGCTGTATACCAAATTTTTGACGTTATGAACGTGTTCAACAAAATTATTTTTTGTATGAGATTCAGATTTCTCGAGTTGTTCATCCACATACATGTTTGTACTCCCCGTAGAACCGCAAGCCAATTTTGTTCAACAGAGCTTGAGAAGTTTTCAGCAAAATATATCCCGAGAATTTTTACCGAAGATTGTATTTGCAACCATCCACTTTGTGATGTTGTATTCAAAAAGCCGATCTTCAAGGCATTAGTTTTCTGCGTGTTGAGTTTTGCACCAGAAACAGCTGGTGAAGTCAGCAAAAATGTTCATAATTTCAAGTAACTGACATTCGCTTTCGACGAACATAGAGATGTCGTCCGCATATGCATTGAGTACTGAACGTGGAAATTGTCTACGCAGTTTATCAAGTAAAGGTTGTAAATAGATGACGAACAAAATCGTTGGAAGTGGATCACCTTGGCGCACTGATCTTTGAATTTTTGTTTCACTTCCCAATTTTCCGTTGACCAGTACTCTTGAGAAGCTGTTGTTCATGCAGAACATGTGGAGGTTTATCAGTTGCGGGTTGAAGTTCATATGCCCCATAGTTCTTGCAAGAAAGTTGTACTCTACTCTATCGAAGGCATGATCAAAGTCAAACGCTATCAACATCGAGTTTTCCTGCTACTGTTTTAGTTCATAAATACGGTCCAGTATGCGGGCAGTAGCTTTCAAAATGTTCCGCTTTCCATTACAGCATTTTTGATTTTTAGATAATATCAGTGGAAGGAGAGAGCTTATTCTTCTTTTCAAAATCCTCGTGAATATTTTGTAGTCAGCGTTCAGCAGTGAAATCGGCCTATACGATTTTATGCTGTCGTTACTTTTCTTCTTTTTGACTAGTACGATCACACCATCAAAAAACTCCTTGGGGGCTTGTGAGGACAAGGCTTCATTTATGATGAAAGTGAACTCTCGCTGAATCACTTGCCATGATTTTAAGTAGAATTCCTTCGGTAGGCCATCAATACCAGGAGATTTTTTTGAGCTGCTTGCTTTAATTGCTTGTAGAACCTCTTCGGATGAAATTTCGCTCAGTATTCGCTGATTGTCCTCATTCTCGTTCGGTATGCATTGTGTTGGATTGAAATTGTCATTTATTGCTGTGTACACGGAGGAGTACAGGTTCGCGAAATATTCCTGCACGCTCCGGCGTATCTCATCTGGCTCTCTTCTCTCTTATTGGAATATGAATGTGCTATCGCCTCCGACGAATGCTTCGTTCCAACTTTTTGTTTGTTGTGCATAGTTCCGTTGAAGTAAAAGCATTTTTCCTTTAATGTGGTTGATAGTACTTAGCTGACTGGAATCGCCATAATATAGATCCACCATTCGATCCATGTGCGAAAATTCCTTCGATTCCTAGTCCAATACACCCATTTGACGTGAAGTTCATCTATAACTGCTGGATCGTTTACTAAACTTGGGTGCATACGCCATACACCCCGACCAGGTGGGTTTCCAAGTGTGGGGAGCATAGTGCGGATAATGTATGCTTCATGATCCGAAAAAGCCGTTGCTGCAAAATGTGCTGTTCTTATCCACCCGCGTATATTGGGCGTGAGAAAGATCCGCTCTATCCTGGACGCAGAGTCGGATCTGATAAATGAGAATTCGACATGTTGACGGTGTATGAGTTCCCAGCTGTCGTCAACTCCTGAAACAGACATGAATCTTTTTAGCATTGGACTGTGTGCATTTGATCCGGTTGCGTCTTTTAGATTCACTACAGAGTTGAATTCGCCCCCGACGATTGCAGTATTCGTAGCATTGTAGAAATAATGTAATAGTATGTTGTTGTAAAAATTTTCCCGAGCGTTTCGATTTTGTGTCCCCGACGGTGCGTAAACGTTGATGAATGTAACGTCATTTATCCGTGCGCGGATTATTCTTGAGTCCATGCTTCTAGCAATGTGAGTTAGGAGGAAAAAACTTCGCGCTGCAATCGTTGTTCCTCTTCCATGCTCGTCTACATTGTACTCAATGCTAAACCCTGGTATGCTAAAGTTTGTCGTTGCCACCTCTTGCAGGAGGATTATATCTAGTTCAGCAGACCGGATGAAAGAATTCAGGACGTCGAGCTTTGTTCCATTTGTCTCTACGTTCATGTTGATTGTAGCAATCTTGTAGCTCATCATATCAGCCATTTCATCGTTGAGAAGTCGGTTCTTTAACATGTTTGCGCCACCAGCTGAGCGTTTTCACGATGGTGGCGGGGACACGAAGACTAAAGCAGCGGTTAAGGCAGGTGGCAGTAGTAGCGAGAGCTGAGAATGTTGAAATCTTGCTGAGGATGGCAGTATCATATGTTGCTTCGGCGGAACATATACTGTTCAGAATGCCTACCGAGGAAGCTGGAAACGCGGCTGGCATATTCGTTTTATGTAGAGTTTCATCACAGCTGGCGACTGCATGCAGACACAACGTAAGGTTTCCCAATATGAAGAGATGGCTTTTTGGTCACGGTTTTCATACGACAATATCTATATTTCGTCTAATACCATAGATATTGTCGTATGAAACCGTGACCAAAAAGCCATCTCTTCATTTTAAAAACAAAGTGGTCGTCCTTCCTACCATCGAGTAAGGTTTCCCCGACAGGGCGGGCAGCTGATGGGTGCTGTTGCGGTGATTCCGGGAGCTAGGAGAGATGAAAACAGGGATGCGAACATCACTACTTGCGCATCCAATTGATTGCTGCAATGTTGAGACGAAGAGCTTCTCAGAATTTGTCTGACGCCGGATAGTTTATGCGTGTTGAGTGCAACTGCAACGAAGTTATACTGCTTGCTGCACTTGTTTATATTTCGCCGACACGACGAATAGCAGCAGGGCTCAGCGGCAGCGGGGAAAACTGGGAACAGTGAAAACTTGCTGAGGAAGTATCGAAACTTGCCTCGGCGTGACATATACTGTTCAAAATGCTTACCGAGGAAGCTTGAAACGCTTCTGACATATTCGTTTTCAGCATTGTTCCGTCACGGCAGGCGGACGCTTGCAGAGACGTCAAATGGTTGCCCTGAGATGACGAATAGTGGTGGGACTCAGCGCCTACGGAGTGGTGATACGCGTAGCTGGTCGAAATAGCATAATAGACAGCGGGCGCGTGAAGAAACACTAGTACGTTGGTGGATGCAAACGCCGGAACTAAACATGGCACGGTGCAAGTATTTTTGTTTTGTCGGCTGGACGAGTAGTTGCTAGACGCAACAGCGGCGGCGAAAGCCCGGGCAGAAATATTTTCTGCTTGTAGTTGTAGTTTGTTTCTACGGTGGCGGACCGGATGGCAGGTCAACTTTTCAGCAAGGATGGTAAATATTTGCAGAAATATTTTGTTTTGCGTAGACGCGGCCAGTAGTTATTAGATGAAGCAGCAGTATTATCTAATTTCATTGTGATTTTGTGTCTGTTTCGGTGACGGGGCAAGTGGATGCAGCTTGCAAACGTATCAGCGGCTAGGAATGTTTGAAATTGGTTGAGGACGGCAGTATCGTGTTTCACTTCGGCGGGACATATACTGCTCAAAAAACTTACCGAGAAAAGTGGTAACGGTTCTTCCATGTGAATTTGTTTCATGTTGTGTCGAAGCTGTAGCCTGTTGCAATCTGCTTTACTATATGCGCCAATTGCGGTAGGGTGCTGCAGTGACTTATTGTTGTTGGAAAGACGACGTTGGGTGACCCCGGATGCTGCAGTGGCAGCGCGAGCGGGGATGAAAGCTAGTAAATGGTTTTTTTTGTTGTTGCTATGACGAGACTGGTTTGGGCTGGATGGCCTGCTTATTGTTTGTTGCGTGAAGTCGAACGAGTTAGATGTGGCTCTAGCCGTCTGTCAGGCCGGGACAGTCTTTTTTCGTTATTTTTACTCTCATTGTCAAGCGGAGATGCCGATCTTTTTGAGGTTACTGTGCTGGTTTTGTTTTTATCTATAATAGCATTACTGTTTTCTTCTGAAAAGCCGGCAAATGGACTAGTAACGTTTTCAATTTGAGAATAATTTGCAGCTTGGAAGGTATTGATAGTCTCTGTTTCTTGCTGACCTCTGTCGTCGGGTGTATTCTAAGATGACTGGACTATTATTGCGGTATCACCTCCAGCCAGGGAGATATTTGACCCGTGCACCAATTTTCTATCTCACTTTTAGGTGGATTAATCACAATTCAGTATACATCAAAAGAAGGAGGCTGCCATCCTGAAAAAGTGTTCCTAACACACCAAATCGCTAAAATTAACTCTTAGGGCACCATTAATTAAACGCACGTTTGGGTACCATTGCAACCACTGTGCCGTGGTGAGGTAAACCCTTTTTCAATCCAGTGGAGCTAGCGTTGTTTGGTTGATGGAAGGGTAGCTGTGCAATTGTCCGACTATCACTGTTTTTTACGATTTCGGCCAGGGTTAAGCGACCACTGACACTCGGCTTCAGGGATTTTGCGTATTCAGAGCACTTCTGGGCATAGTGCACTCGTCGGTTGCAATGTTTGCAAGTAGCGATTTGACCTTTGTAGGTGATGAGGGTCATGGTCGTGTCCACCATCACATACGATTGTATGGGCTTCGTAAGTTTCATTCGCAATATTCTTACTCCGTTTGGAACACCCGGAAAGAAATATTTCCATACTTCGTCACGGATTGAGAGGATTTTACCATACTCACGCATGCGGTATGCTAGCTGTCGGTTACTTGTTCTCGGGCGGAGGTCGTATACTCTAACCTCAATAGATCCATCTTACATTGACAAGGGGATGCTGTAGAATTTTCCGTCGTGTTCTAGCTAGTGTTTCATGTTATGTTCCTGTACTATGTCCTGTGCTGTTTGAGCCGAGTCAGTGCTTCGATAACAAGATTTTTTGTAATGAATTCGGCGATTGCGAGAAGGTTCAGTTTGGTCGGTACAACTTTAAAGTTGACAAATGTTTTGTACACCGTTTTTGCCATTTTGGCAGATGCTGGTTCCGAATCTCGGAATGTACCTAGTTATAGTATAACGCACTAAGTCCGTGAATTTTATTATAAAAAAAACAATCCAAATACTGTCTTGAAAACACATGTGCTCACAACAACAGTTTGCTGTCAACTGACAAAAAAACTCGCAAACATAGTCAACCGAACTTCGTAAAATTTTGAGAGTTTAATACAAAATAGATAGAAGCATTAATTGTCTTCTTTAAATTTATAAGTTTCAAGATATTCTATTGAGATTAGAATTTAAAAATCGTTTTTCTCGAAATGTGCTAAATGGCGCTTGTTATAAGATAGCACAACAGCGACGGTATATCATATGAAAGAGCAGTCCTTCCTTGTTATAATAGTGAAATAAAATCTACCGAATATTGCTGATTTCGAATTTTAAACCACCTTAGAAATATTAGGCGAATTTTTTTAAATTGTATATCTTTCAGCATAGGGTGGAACTGTTACCATAGTTACAAAAAATAATCTTTGTAATTCAATAGAGAAATGTTCAGAAAGGTGTGTTGCGAGTAATTTTACAAAATAGATGGAATATTTGAGAAATAATCCTTCCTGGGCTGCAGGAATCTGGAATCAGTAGCGACTACGCAGTCGTCCTAAAGAGCAAAAACGTTTTTTAATCCACCTAGCGGTGCAATTGTGCCTTTCTCAATCATGAACACTAGGATTTCATGGATGGTTATATTCATTATAAATTGTCTAGTATATATAGTACATTTTTATTATACATGACATGACAATTATAAACAAGAAAAAAAAGTCGAAAACTTGAACCATCATAACCAGTAATCGGCTGTTTGAGACATAGTTTGGTTACCTTGATCAGCTGATGGGAAAAGAAGGGTAATGTTCGCACCATGTTCAGGACAAATATTTTATGGCCAAAAGGTTTAAACAGCAAATCGGTCAAAAAGTCGATATTTGTCAAAAAATATCGAGATAGTATAGAATCTCGAAGTTTCATGCATTTTAGAGATATTTGGCATTGAAAATACGAATTCGATTTCTGAAATTTCATGGGATCATTTCCATTGAAAACCATTTAGATCCGGCTTATATGGGAATTTCATATGAGACAGAACGGTTCAGTCTATATTTCTAGAATCATATAACCAATTCGTATCTATGGGGATATACACCTTTCATTTGAGACTAAGTATGTGCAAATCGGACCAACCATCTTCGACAAACTGATGTGAGTTTGTTAATTTTGATAGGTGGCCACTTTTCAGGGGCGCTTCCGGGACTGTCTATGATGGTCATTGTGGTCAACGAGACTTCGGTTGGCCGCCAGCGACCTAGAAATACAAATAGAAGTTGCTAGTGAAATTTTTACCTTTGCGCATTCATCGCGGTATCGGTTTGAATCGGAATTTTCTATGTGACCACACGCCACAAACCGGAGCTCCGAAACCGTAAGTCGGATCGGAATGAAATTTAATAGCAGTTCAGTAATAGCAGGGCTGTAAAAGCTTTCTAAGAGATTAAGTTTGGTTCAATCGGTTAAGCCGAGAAATCGATGTAATTGTTATTCTAAATTTGAATACTTCCGCCGGGGCTCCCGGAACCGTCGATGGTGGCCAATTTGGCCAAAGCTACTTTGAATGACTGTTAGGGACCTAGAACTAAGAATCCAAGCAGATGTGGTCACATTTAAAAAAAATTCACCTTGATACATTCATAGCAGTACCGTGGATATCGGGAGTTTCTGAGTAATCGTACAATTCATGAACTAGAAGTTGGAAACGTTGTATCTTTAATATAAGACTAAGTTTATGAAAATCGGTTGAAAAAATTTCAAGAAACCACAAATTTTAAGAAGATTTTCTATGTAACCGTGTTCTTCAACTCGTCACTCCAGAACTAGTCGGATCAAAACGAAATTCAATAGCAGCCGATGGGAATATTAAACCTTTTATTTGAATCTTAGTTTGTAAAAATCGGTTCAGCCATTTCCATAAATAGGCAACAAGTTACTTAAATTTACAAATTCAAGCAATTTGGCACATGCTCTAACCACATCTTCACCTTTCAAGTCTCTATGATATAGTTTTATATAAGTGTTTTCTGTGTGTTTTCACTTATATTTCCGTAACACCGGAACAGGAAGTCGGATTAACATAGCTTTCTTTTGAGGCTAAGTTCGTAAAAATAGGTTTAGTCATTTTCAAGAAACCGATGTGCACATTTTATTAGTTAGTCCGCACATGCACATATATAGATACATTATCACACACATAGACATTTTTCGATCTCGATGTACTGACTCGAATGGTATATGACCAGCCCTCGATTAGCTAGTTGGCTTTCAAACAACTGCATAACCTTGTTGTATGCGGTAGGCAAGAAGCCCCAAAAAATCGATTCCACTTAATTTTTTCGTTGGAGATAATATCAAATCTCTACGTTCCATGCATTTGAAAGGTGTTTGACATCAAAAATACATAAATATGATTTTTGAGCTTTATTGTATTGCCAGCTTTAAAAATTTTCCAGTTTCAGCTTATATATGGGAATTTCATATGTGGCCGAACAATTCAGTCTGTGTTTCCGAAACAATGCAACCGATCCGTAGAACATTGTACAGCAGTCTATGGTGATCGTATACCTTTCATTTGAGGTTAAGTTTATAAAAATCGGCTTAACGATCTCCGAGAAATCGATGTGAATTTGTTAATTTTGAAAGACGGCCATTTTTCTCGGGAATGTCGGAACCGTCTGTGGGGGTCAATGTTGCTAAAGAGGCCTTGAATGGCCGTTAGTAAATTAGAACTACAAATCTAAGCTACTAGACTTACAATTTCGTAAATTGTTCACCTTTTTACATTAATTGCTGTATACGTTGAAATCGGGATTTTCGGTGTGATCGTGCTCATCACCCTATAATTCAAGAACCGGAAGTCGGATACACAAAAAAATCAATAGCAGCGGATGGGAACGTTGCTCCACTCATTTAAGACTAAGTTTGTGAAATTTCTGAAAAACCGATGTGGACAAACTATAACTAGATTTTCTATGTGACTCTACGTTTCAATTCGTAACTCCGGAACCGGAAATCGGAATTAAATGATACAATAGTAATCGATGGGAACCTTGTATCTTTTATTCGCAATTAAGTATGTGAAAATCCGCACATGCACACATACATACACGCATACATACACACATACATACACACATTCACACCGATATTTTTCGATCTCGACGAACTGAGTCGAATGGTATGACACTCGGCCCTCCGGACCTCGCTTAGAAAGTCGGTTTTTGGAGCAATTGCATAACCTTTCTAAATGAGAAAGTCAAAACACTTTAATCCACCTAACAGTGTGATGAAGCAATTCCTATAACTCTTATCACTGGGCGTAGCGTAGTTGGTAAATCGATTGCCTTGTACGCAGCGCACCTGGGTTCGAGTCCCGACCCCGCACATAGGGTTAGAAATTTTTCATAAGAGATTTTTCTAACCCGAAGAGGCGAATGACCTTAAGGTTAAAACCTCTATAATCAAAATAAAAAAAAAACTCTCTTCGTATATTATATCGATTGAGAACATTTAGAACTTGATGCTTCGCGATGTTGGGGATAGTGGCAGGACTCAAAGAATCGCTCAAATCAGCATAGGACATCAGTGCTATAAATCTAAAAGGTTAAACCAAGTCAATGGAAAAGCGAAAAAATGGCCCATAAAATAAACATCCAAACGAATTATTGCTAATGCTCTGTTAATGACATATCTATATTCTTCAATCAATGCTTTGTATAGGGAATACTGAATTTTCTTAAAGCGGTTATATATGTTGTGCTGAGCCAAAAAATCGAATTTTTTTTAATCAGTTTGAAGTCCATATTCTCAATAGCTTTAAATCAAATTTCCAACGTGACTAAGGACTAAGAACTGGAATTGCAGCTCTTGATATCACGCTACCTCTGAAGTGCATTCGTGCATAGTTCAAACTTTACTTCGATATCGACTTTTTCTAAAAGTGACCTTCCAGTAGTATTTTTGATTTGAATTATTATCACTAATCCAAATGCCAAAGAACAAATTAAAATTCTCGAAACCCGTTAGGGAAAATCGTCATCATTACTAGAACTTTCTTTTTCACGAAACTTTTCGATAACCTTGCGTCACTTGCGTTGGTGCACACTGCTCTGAAAATCTAGCGAAATCCTCTTAGGGCACCAGCTGGTCTCATTCAGAGCCATTTGCCTGTTTTTCGGCGAGTTAAATCTGTAAGGAATTCTAAAAACTAACTTTAATTCCATAATTTTCGGATCAGCAATTCGAGAGATCGTGCTCACCGCAAGCCATGAAAAAGTGCGTTGTGGAGCGACGGTCACTACTACGATTATTAAAAAATAGAGCTATTCAAAATTCTCATTTTTTTTTTTTTTAAATTTTCACTACCTTATTAGGGAAAGTTGTTTAGTAAGCTTTTGTAATATTGTGTAGGAAAAAGCTGAAAATTCCTGCACCATTTTTTTAGGATACCCTTTTAACAACTATTGCACGAGTGGGAGAAGGTTCGCCAAATTTTGGAAGAAGTCGATAAAATAACTTCCTGAAAACTACTAAAAATTTGGTGTAGTTCGCTGCAATTGAAAAAAAATATTCTCAGAAAATCGAATGTACCTATTTATGTTGGACACAACGAATAATAAATACAGTAAAGACCCGTTTTTATCAGCCGCATGGTGTATTTTAGGCTGACGAAAAAGGAACATTGAAAAAATCGGTGCATATTACATTCTTTCTTTAGAATAAACCGAAGCTGTTAAAATATTCTTCTTTGATCCCTGTAGTCTCATAACTATTTAATAAAAATTTTGATTAACGGGGTCTTCCAGCATTAAAGTTAAAGAAGATTGATTTTTTTATTTTTGCAAATTTTCATCTTTAAGATAAGGAAAATGCCCCAAGTAACCACGACGCCTCAAATAATGTAAAGTTAATAGTTTTAAATGAGTCATTCGTGGAATGCGATAAAATGTTTCATAGCTGTGAATGCAACACCAATGCTTTCATAAAGTGGAAAAGAGTGATTAAGCGACTGATGTAAGAGCTCTCAAAGAAAGAATTTATTTTACATTAGTAACGCTCTTATAAAGCTTTTGTCTGCTACAAGCATTACTAGATGCAGCAATAATGTTTGTTTCGTTTTGACAGATCGATTTTATATAACAGCTGATATAATGTCAAAATGAAAATGGTTGAAATTGAAAAATGAACGTTTTCACATTTTCCATTTCTTCTTATTCGTAAGATACAACATTCAATACCTTTAGATTTTTAAAAATATTTTTACGGGATGCGAACCATGATCATCTGACATCGAACTTCGAGGTAGGCCGTTAGCACTCTTATCTGTGGAGGATAGTTGCCGACGAAATGATATTTGCAATATATGAATTAAGTTTTGCATTATTCAGCCTTTGTTAATGCAACGACACTTCGGTATAGAAGGAGATGTACAAACATTTGTCATTTTTTTAGTGTATTAGTCAGTAGCGTAGCCAGAAATTTGGTTTGGGGGAGAGGAGGTTTGACGAAACTCGATTGATTTTCGAAATTGCTTCAATGTAATGAAAATTGGATAAAATATTGAAAGTTCAAGAACAAAAACAGTTCAGCAGTTACCATTCCATTCTACAAATGAGAAGAAATAATGAAGAATGCCTTGCATATCTTTATAGATAACTTTCTTTTGTAAAATGTTATAAAATTAAAGAATACACACTTTTAAAGTGGAATATACTTTCCATAACTTTTTTACGGTCAACATCACATAATTTCTAAACCATCAACTTCGAAGGTTGGTCGTCAAATGGTGAATACCTCCTAGTGATCACAAGCTCCTATCTCATGCTTCCCTGTGCGTCTATTGATGACATTTAATCTGTAGGCCGGAATCGACTGGGTACTACCGTCTTCTGCAGTAGAAGCAAAATAAGGAGGTACGAGCGGGCATGGGCGCTATAAACCTACCGTAGACAGAACTTAACATGACACGGCTGTTCTTAGACGAGACAGGAGGTTGAGTCAAAATCAACAAGCCGGCCAGAAAAATTCACCTTACGAAGAAATCGGAAGAATTAGCGGATCGGAAAAAGCGGTCAAAGCCCACGTAACAAAAAATGGACTACGATTGGAAACTTGGCACATCGAACTGCAAGTCACTTTGCTTACCTGGGTTCAAACTAATCCTACACGATGAGCTGAAAACTTACAACTTTAAAGCCGTAGGAACTTTGCTTGGCGGGACAGAATATGTTGAGAAGCGGGCATCGAGCAATTACATTCTACTAGAGCGACGGCACACCAAACGAGTTGGGATTCAGCTTTGTAGTGCTGGGCAAGATGCGCTAACGCGTAATAAGGTAGCAGACGATCAGCGAAAGGATGTGTGGATCAAAGGACTTTTCTGCAACTGCAGCATCCTAAACGTACACTATCACGAAGCGAGCCCCAGGAACGAGAATGCATTTTACGCGCATTTCGAGTTCGCGGCAGAATGTGAAGCTCCTCATCAGCGACACCCTTGAGATCACCTGATTAACAAACTGAGAACCAAATCCACGTCCTAATGAACGGAAACTTCTTCTCCAACATCACAAATGCTCGCACCTTCCACAGTGCGAATATAGATTCGGAATCGCCTACAGGAAGATAGGGATACCTAGGCGATGGAGCATCTGTACAGAGTTACGAAAATTCTACGAGTAGGTTAATTGCTCGAGCAGAGGCTATGTGCCACGATATATGAAGAGATACCAATGGAGACCTTCTCGCGACCGAGTGTAAGCTGATCGATAAATGTATTTTGACGAACATCGAAATAGCAGTAGACGACAAGTGTATCGCAAGAATCAGCCTAGGAACATGCACAGCCGACGACAGATTCGCAGCGCCGGATCTACCTAAGATTCTTGAGGAGATCAGAGAGTTGAGGACTGATAAAGCCGCTGGCAATTATCAATAGCCATGTGAGCTGCTGAAACACGGAAGAGAGGCGTTGGTGAGAGCACTCCACTGGGTGGTTTTGAAAATCTGAGAGAAACAGATTTTACCGGAGGATGGAATGAAAAAGTCTAAATAAAAAGTCATCTATAAAAAGGGTGTTAAACGGGATTACGGTAACTAGTTACCGAGCAATCACATTGCTGAGGGTGTTCTCTCAAATTCTTTATCACCGCTAATCATCGTTAGCAAACAAGTTTGTTGAGGAAATTTGCATATAATGCCCAAATACTAATTTCCGGACAAACGACAATAGATCGAGTGATGTGTGATGAGATTAAAGATACTTTCAAGTCAATTTGAAACTCGGAAAGGGCTACGTCAAGATGTGATAATAAGAGCGAGGATTGACACGAGTGGTACGGTTTTTCGGGAGTCCGTTCAGCTTTTTAGCTTCGCCGGTAACGTCAATATTGTGGCACACAATCTTGAGATGATGGTGGGGACGTACATCCGACTGATGGTTGAAGCAAAGCGAATTGAACTGGTCACAAATGCTTCATACATAGTACATGAGAGTAAAAGGTTACGTCTTCAACCGAGAATATCGACTGATGGCGGTGATATAGAGCTGGTTGATGAATTCGTGTATTTGGGCTCACTAATGACCGTCAATAATAACACAAACAGAGAAATTTGGAAACTTATTCTAGCAGGTGAACGTTGTTACTTCGGACTTTGAAAAACCCTTTGATCGAAGAATGTACGACACCGCATGACGTTAACCTTCTACAAATCGCTCATTGGACCGGTTGTCCTCTACGGTCACGAAACCTGGAGCATTATGGCGGGCGACCAACGCGCTCCTAGTGTTTTCGAATGGAACGTGTGTTACAATTTACTTCTTTACACGAGGTGGCCGTACCACCTTACTCACCTAGGCTAGGATCGTTTTTTTATTGTCTCCTGAGGAAATTTCACGTGGGCGAACTTTCAACCCTTCAAATACCAAAGGTCACTGAGCGAAAGTAGAACTGACCGGGAACAAGCACCGCGTTGTGTTTCGTTGCGGCCGTGTAATTCGTTGGTCGACATGCAGCAATCCAGGGGGAGATGCGGGACGATCATCAGCGGTCTAGCAGAAGAGTACGAAGTCAGCGTCGGTCGATGACGATGACAATGAGGGGTCTTCGGTAGTAGCAATTCGGCCTTTTTTGACAAAGGCCGGCTGTATATTAAGCAACCCGGAGAGTGACACTACGTGCACAATTCACTTGAGTGTTCAACTAAATCGAGTGAGATTTCTTCTTAATTGCCAAATTCTTTAAGCAACTGGGTTGTGATGGCGTTCACAATAGCGTTTTACTTGCCAATCTCGAACAGTATATTTTCACTCACGTCACCAACCAGATCCTACGGATCTGTCTAACCACACAAAAACGTTCTAGTACTCTAAAGCACGGTCACGTATAACGTGTGACTTGCTGCTCCTCGTTACTACTCCGGGACGATTCACGATCAGATAAGAGACCGGATTTAGCACCAGGATTTCCAGGTTCAAAAATTATGTAACGACACCAACCCTAAACGATTATTGTAAACGTCTGCTGTCATCATTCTAACGTCTGCTGTCATCATCATACTGTCATCATGGTACTGTCATTATGATACTGTCATCGTCATCAAATGCGGGGTGGTTTGACGCGGATGGTCTGATGCGGGGTACGGAAGGACAATCTGGAACTGGACAAGGAAATTATAAAAAGTTCCTGGACGGCAGACGTTCTGATGATGACAGCAGACGTTTACAATAATCGTTTAGGGTTGGTGTCGTTACATAATTTTTGAATTCAAATTTTTATAGCAAATGACAAATATTTTAGTTCATGTAGCTTGTTTCCCAGTTTTACATAATATTTAATAGAATAATGATAACAGATAGTATGATATAATAATTGTATATAAATTGAGAATGTCTATACAAAATGAGTAATTCAATAAATATAATAAATAGTAATGAACGAATAAATAAATAAATAACTGAAATGAACGAATGAATAAATAAATAACAAATAAATAAATAAATAATTCAATAAATAAAAATCAAAATCTAACTTTGACACCAACTAGGAGTACTAAGCAAAACATAAACGAAACTCAGTCATGTAACCATGGAGCAATAACCGGCGTGAGGTTTAAGTTTTACCTAGATATTTACAAACAATATTTTTACCGGTGTACACAAAGAACAGGCTTCGCCAAACGCGTAACGGGGACCGTGTGCTGTTATTTATAGGTAAGGTGGGGCAAATCCGACCTAGTAAATGATTTTGGCTGTAATATGCTCATTTTACATCAGATCAAGTATATAGAAATATATAGAAAGTTGCCCAGAAGTCTAATCTTTCATTTGATGTATTAAATACATCAAATTAAAGATTAGACTTCTGGGCAACTTTCTATATATAGCTTCTTATTCGTATCTTGGGAAAATTTTGAGATACAAGCGTTTTACGAAAACGTTCATTTTTGCTATTTTTAAAAATGGTGGGGTAAGCCCGACCGCCTATGTTTTTGTTTGATTTAGTACAGATATTACTAAAATTTTATGGTTCTTCAATGATAAATCAATAAATGTTATGTTATTGAATTGTAACATGAAGAAAATGGAATTCAATGTCAATCTTGGAATGTCAAGATCACGAGCCGTAGCACGTAAAGATATTCCAACTTGCATAGTAGCAATTGCTCGACGAATACTATATTCATAACGTTTTTGCGTCTTGCGTTTGTAATTATGAACCATTGCGCAAAAAAAAATAACGACAATAAAAATATATTTCAATTTGATAAATAAACATTTTCTTAGCAAAAAAGCGGTCGGATTTACCCCACTATTTAGAGGTCGGATTTGCCCCAGCGCGTCATTTTTCATTACGATGCAATTAAAAAATTATGAAAAAAGTTGGACTAAATTCATCAATGCACTTTGTAGGACTTTAATCAAATAATTTAAATCTCCTTATATTTTTCATGCAATCACTTTAACAATCAGAAATATCCTGTAGTCAATGATGTACAAAAATCAAATCAAAAGTTGTAACACTTATTGTCGTTTGAACATCTCAATGTAGACTAATAAAATGCTGTCATATCACCATTATGATTATTTTCGATGCTCAACACGACAATATTGATATTAGTTCGCGTAGTGCTTCCGATTTTCGTTAACAAAGGGGGGTCGGGTTTACCCAACTGTCGGATTTGCCCCACCTTACCCTATACACGCAAAACAAAACAAATGCCAATAAATATAGTAATGTAATTTTAGCTGACTCAGTGACTAAGGGTAGTATTGTGACCGTCCCACAGAGGCGTAACTCACTTCAAACCCTGGCCAGAATAGAAAAAATATTGTTTTTGTTTATTTGTCCATATTTTCATCTTAACTTGTTCTTCGAAACATACTCTAACGTTTTGCTTAAAAAGAAAAGCGTTTTCGTTTGATAATTTTTGTATGCAATTATTTGAAATCAGTGATTTTTTTACGCATTTTATTAGCTTGAAAACCATTATCCCTCAATTTTTCAGATTGCTCAAAAACTAATTACCCAAAGTTAATATATAAATCAAAATTGTGCTTTTCATAGCAAACTCTAGCAACTACAATCAATTGGGTCAATTTTAGCTTTTCTTTGTCATTTTTGGGTAGGTTTTATAAAAGTGCTCACTTTTTTCAATTTTCCACATATTCTTTAGTAAAAAAAGTACCTTGTCGGGCAATGCCGGGTAAATCTGTTAAAAGGAGAAGATCACTGTTTCACGAAGAAAACATTCCCAATCAATGCCATTCGGTTTTTTACAGCTGTTTGAAAATGTCGTGTTTTTTGCTCAAATTTAAGAGAATACAATTATAAAAATCAGTATTGGGGCTGTTTAAAAGATTTTATATGAAAAGAATAATTTGAGACGGCGGCGGTGGTTGAGGGCTAAGCGTGACCGCCACTCATTCCAGTTGGCCTGGGTTCAATTCCAGCCAACGTAATTGAGATTGTTCTGAGGTGAAAAAATCTGTGGTGATGTCTTCCTTCAGAAGGGAAGTAAAGCCTTTGGTCCCCGGTCCATGAATTGATGGATCGATATCTAGTCCAGAAGTGAAGTCACCTCTCTGGCGTCGGTAAAGGAGAAGTAGTATTCAACTTCTATACTTACTAACTTCAGCAGTGTTTTCACTGAAGAAACATTAACCAATGAACAGGTTTCTGAGGCTGCCAGAAACGTCCCTGTTCGTTCTGCAATTGGATCCCATCCTATTATTACATGTGACATGGTAAGCACAGCAAACTCTGGTCCCGATGGAATTCCATCTGTAATACTGAAGAACTGTTCTAGCAGTCTACTGATACCATTATCAATCATGTTCAACAGCTCTCTACAGTCTGGAGCTTTTCCTGATACATGGAAGAAGTCGTATATCTTCCCAGTATTTAAAAAGGGCAACAAATCCTTTATCTCTAATTATCGCGGGATTGCCTCATTGTGTGCTGTTTCAAAGCTCTTTGAAAAAATCGTTTCAGATTTCATTACTCACAACTGCTCTAATTACATATCCGAGACTCAACACGGATTTATGCCTCGCCGATCAACTTCCACGAACCTTACATCATACACATCATTCATTATTCGATCATTAGAAAATCGTCAACAGGTTGACGCTATGTACACCGATTTCTCGGCAGCTTTTGATAATATCAACCATAGAATAACTGTTGCCAAGTTGGATAGGCTCGGATTCAGTGGATCTTTATTGGATTGGCTTCAGTCTTACCTTACCGGTCGCGAAATGGCTGTAAAAGTTGGAGACTGCACCACTGCTTATTTCGCTGTCAGCTCTGGAGTTCCTCAAGGCAGTCATCTTAGGCCATTCATATTTCTGCTCTACCTCAACGATTTGAACCTTTCAGTAAATTGTCTGAAACTATCATTCGCCGATGACTTTAAGTTATACCAGCTAATCAAAAATGCTGAAGACACTGAATTCTTATAATCACTGTTAGATATATTCACTAATTGGTGCACAGTGAATAGGATGGTTTTGAATGCTTCAGTGTTCTGTTATCTCGTTCACCCGCAAACGCTCAACAATTACATACGACTACAATATTTCGAAAAATATTGTTAAGCGTGAATCTTCTGTAAAGGACTTAGGAGTTATTCTAGATCCCAAACTAAATTTTAAGGATCATATGGAATACGTCATTTCAAAGGCCTCCAAGCTCCTTGGATTCATTTTTCGAGTTACTAAAAACTTCAGCGATATACATTGCTAGAAAGCACTTTATTGTGCTCTGGTTCGCTCTACTCTCGAATATGCAGCAGTGGTTTGGTCACCTCATTACCAAATCGATGTCCAGCGCATTGAAGCTATTCAGCGAAAGTTTGTTCACTTTGCTCTTCGTAAGCTACCATGGAGGGACCCGCTAAACCTACCGTGTTACCAAGACCGTTGTCAACTTATCGACCTCGATTTGCTGTCTGTTCGTCGAGACGTTGCTAAGGCAGTTTTCATTGCTGATCTGCTTCAATCAAGAATCGATTGTTCTGATCTTCTGCAACTCTGCATTCATCGTCGTATTCTTAGATTTTATTCATTTTTAAGGATCCCTCGAGCCAGAACTAATTACGGCTATAATCAGCCATTCATTAGCATGTGCCGTCTATTCAATCGTTGCTCCAATGTTTTCGATTTTCACTTGTCACGTAGTGCTGTAAAACAATTACTTCTAAACTCCCTGTCTCGATAGTCATAGCTCTAGTACTAGTCCTTAGATATAAATGAGGTTCTGTTAATGTTAATTGTATTGTATTAGTCAATGAAATGTATCATTTGGAAATGTGTAATGTGTTGATATAAAAGATAAGAATTTTTTATGCCGCCTGGAGAGCGAGATTGGAAGGTTGCAAGAATTTCAGCTCCAGGAGGCTTTTCCCTACTCCAAATAAATAAATAAATAAATAAATAAATAAATAAATAAATAAATAAATAAATAAATAAATAAATAAATAAATAAATAAATAAATAAATAAATAAATAAATAAACAAATAAATAACAAATATCCTCCTCCCGGGATACTTGTGGAGTGCGCAGTAGTATATACGGCCTATAGCAAAAGCAAGTATCGGACTAATCATTCCTTCACTTTCCTCCCGCGATCTACGTTCGGGCCTGGCCGGTGCCGATATTGATCAATAAACAATTTAGGATTACCAGGAGTTGAAGATTGAAAGATATTTCGCTACTCCCAAGCTTTATCATCTACTTATTCCCTGTGCAACTTCAGCTAGTCCAGATCGATAACGGAGTAGCCGCCAGGGGTGGTTGACCAAGCTCAAGCTTATATGACTAGAATGATTTGATTGAGTCCCCCATATTATTTTTTGGTAGATTGGATCCATTACCCAAATTGAGCTATTATGACCACGATAGCCATATGAAAGAGTGTGAAATATAACTTCCACTAACCTTGCTATATGAATCGTACCGTACACAAGTTGCCTTGCAAACGTAAACGAACCATCAAACAAATTATGCAATCTTCTCATTTCTGTTCCTTGCTCCGGATTGCAAGTGTTAACGTGAATAATCCAGATTGAACACGATAATCACTTGGATAGATTTCTTTTAACAAATTTACAAAAACTTGAATATTTTTTCCTACTATATAGGGTTGCCACCCCTCCGGGTTTGACCCGGAGACTCCGGTTTTCGAGAGCAATCTCCGGGCCTCCAGGTTTTACATCAATTTCTCCGGGTTTGGTGGCATATACACACTTTATAATCTACGCTGATACGATTTAACAAGAAAGTTCTTGGAGTTTATTCCATTCAACGAAAAAGGAATCAATTTGATCAAAGGTATTAGTTTTCATTGTATCTGTTATTTTGAAACAAGTGAGTGTAAATAAACAAAATATGATATATGATGAGAGCCACAACCTCATACAGCTCCACTCTAGGGTACCGGATTTACCGTTAACAAAAACCGGTAAAATCGTCCAAATATCCTATACCGGAATACCGGTTTTATAAGAATGAAAAACCGGTATTTTCGGTAATTTGGTAGGAAGAACTATTTAACAAAAAGGTTTTATTGTTGCACAGCTTTGAAACGCTTTAAAAAGCTTTTCACTTGCTAGTGTTTTCAAATTAGGTGCCATGCACAGTAAGTTTGCCTGTTTTAGGACTTATTTAATAATGATATAAGCAGGGGAATAGTGCTTATGCAGTGGCGTAGCAAGAAAATTTTTCGGGGGGTGGATATGAAATTTTTTTTTGTATGTATATATGACAAAATGTTCAAAAACATTCTGAGCAGGAAAAAAATTAAAGGGTTGTGTACAGGACACGACCACGGTGACATTAAAAATGTAGCTTTTTTCAAGAGCGTGCAAATGAATTTTATCTATCACACATATCGACTCACGTTCTTGTTTACTCGCCTGTTTTCATATGTTACAATTTGCTATATACTCTACCCATTAAAACATAATTTATTGAAGGTCTTTTAACGGCAATCTATTAATTAATCAAGTATCTCACTAGGGGATTGGCATTATTTGGCTGATCCATCTAGTAAAAATAGGCTGGTCTGTCCAGGAAATATATTTAAAAGAAAAGTTCCATATTGAGAACTGTGATGAGAAAGCCCACGCCCGCCAACGGAAATTCACAGATTCTCCATGGAATATGAAATTTCATTTTCCATTTAAATTTTCAATAATGTACTAATGAACTTAAGTAAACAATCTTAAGGTTATGTATTTCTTGATCGATTAGTGGTAGAAAAAATTAAATTATTTAATAAATTGCATTGTTATGCAACGTTCGCACTACCAGTTAAAACGGGGTTTTATGCTATCTTGGTGACATTTTTCTTGTTGCTAATTATTCAAACGTGTTATAACTCTGTTGTGTTAACATTGTATTATTAAACCAATTCTGCAGCGTTTTATGTTATATAGGTGTTTTATGTGGTAATAGGACTAACATAATTATATCTTCAGTACAGCGGTTTGTTTTATAATTTAAAAAACAGATTTATTTTAAAATTTAAATTAGTATACCCAACCGTTCTATTTGTTGTATACTTTAAAACGCAATTAGAACTGTGTTTTAAATACATAGGGTAGGACAGATATTCTGACTTGATAAACTGGGAAAACAATTTTAAGTCCAGTAACGCTTAAGACATGGCTTGAATTTGAATCGAAAAAGAACACCCGCTTAAACTGCTGCTGGGACGGTAAGTTCTGTATTAAATTTTTCCGTTGTGTGCAGTACGAAACAAAAGTGTTTGAAATTAGAAAACAAAAAGTTCTGCTGGGAATGTGATTGTTTCCGATGCAATTACACTTAGGTTTTTTCACGCAGGGTATACAGGCCGGGTAAATGAAAACCGCGTAAATTTAAAAAAAAACGCGTTAATGAAAACCGCGTAAATTTCAAAATCCGCGTAAAAAAACCTGAGTGTACTCTCCTATATAAAATACTACGCTACTGAACAGTGCAATAACTACAGAAGCACGTTGTCAGATGCCTTACTGATAAAAAACATATAACCGAAATATGAAACATGAAAACCAATAGGCTCTTTACCCTACGCAGCTACAAAACGCCGTAAACATGGAGTAACAAGTTACAACGCACACGCATGCATAAAAATAAATATATTTTTTTCAAACGCAACACTCTTAAGCAGCACACACCGTATTGAATTAAATCCAAACTACCCCACCCACCCACTTTGCAAATCATTCTGTGACACCGTGCTGGTATCCGAAAAATCCGCACACGGCCACCGCTGCCGAAAATGCATAGCGTCTACCGCTTATTGTAGTGCCCAGATGCTGCAGCCATGATCTTACCCGTTCGACATAAGAACAAAAACTGATTCAAACGGGTACGCGTCACCTCTATTTATAAACTAACCGTATATGGTTTAGTCACTTAGGTGCGAGACGCCAACGTTACCGAAAATCGATAGCGATGATCGCATCGCCCGGAGACGATGTTGCTCGTATGGGATAAGAGCAACAACTGATTTAAACGGACATGCGTTGCTTCTATTTATGACTTTTCGTGTTTGATTGAACAACTAAGGTGCCCTCTAATGACGGCTGTGTCTGAGAAATCTGCCTCACGAATGGTAATTTTCCCGATTTTCGTGAACTTTTTAATTTTACCAATTTCCAAAAGTCTACTTTTATTGGGGAGATATTAAATTATTACCAATATTTAAGTTAGGTGTTTCTGAATCGGTTGGTGCATGAATGATTAAAATCCATCTAGTAATATCGGAGTTATAAGCGTGCAAACCTTACATAGTTTCGTTACATGGGAGATAGTTTAGATTTTAGCCCCAGATAGTGGAGTAAGACATTTTTAATGTCAAAAATGTTCAAAAACCAACAACTCAGGGAACAGGTTTGGGTAGTCAAGGTAGGAAAGCTAGCTGTTGGTAAAGAATAAATGCTCTTCCCCTACGAGGACAATCTGGGCGGTCTAATTTACTGAGCCCTTCAATTCCCTTGGGCCATTCAGTACCACTTCTTCGTTGAGCTTCCGACTGGTTCGCGAACTACTCGGTCTAGTCCCCGACGATAGATCTAGCCTACTCCGACGAAAAGTTCCCCGGCGAGAGAAGTTCGAGCCAACCAGCCACAGGCTACGGTCAGTTCGGCGATTCCGGTAGAGTAGGGCATCCGGTTTGCTGGTGGTGTATCGTAGCGGTCTCGTTCCCGGCGGTGAATCTGACTGTAAGCTAAAGGAGAGGTCCCAGACGAAAGAAGTTCTCCCGATACCGATTCTTATTTGGTTTCAATACTACAACTTCTTGAGCCCTTTGACTCCGTAACCGGTGCCATTTAGCACCGCAACTCCTTTAAGCCATTTAGTTCTCTTCTTGGGCCATTTAGCACTACTTCCTTGATGGTCCATTCAGTCCTCGACTTGTTCGCGAACAACTCGGTCTAGTCCCCGACGATGGACCTGACCTACTCCGACAGAGAATTCCCCGGCGAGAGAAGTTCTCCCGAGCTCGAGCTAATCAGCTATGTGCCTAGGTCAGTTCGGCGATTCTAGTGAAGCAGGGTATCCGATGACCTGGTGCGCCGATGACCCGCTACTAGCGGTGTCTCGTCGCTGTCTACTCAGTCTAGTCTCCAGCGGTGAATCTAGCTTACGCTAACGGAGAGTTTCCTAGCGAAAAAAGTTTTCCCAATATCGATTCTTCTTTGGTTTTCGCTATTATTCTATCGGAACAACCGGTGGGGTGCCTTAGTCGGTCTGGCGAATCTGCATGGAGCGTGACATCCGGTTCGCTGGCGTTTCGACGACTCATACTCGCTGCGCTGTTGCAGTCTAAACGACTAGTCCTCGGCGGTGGGTCTAGCTTATACCTGCGGAGAGTTCCCTGGCGGTGATTGCTCTCCCGAAACCGTTGTTCGATGTCCATTCCACTGTAAGACGGTCATGATCTACATCAGCGGTTCTCAACCTTTTTCGTACCACGGACCCCTAAGATATCACACTGGGTTGCTGCGGACCCCCACAGATAAACATCAATTTTGTATGCTATCAATATGTTATTTTCAATTTGTTAGGAAACAAGATTTGAAATTTCAATATGCACTCGGAAAATATATTTTTCTTCGCAGACTCCCAGCAATGCCATCGCGGCCCCCTGGGGCCCGCGGACCCCAGGGTGATAATCACTGATCTACATCATATCTCTGTTTACTGCGTTCCATGTCTCTACGTCGCTTGTCATTCTGTAGGCTACATTATCCGGGTTGATGTCCGGTTCTCCCATTTTAAGTAGCTCCCTGCACGTCACTTCAAACCTCGGACATTCAAAGACTCTCCTCGGACATTCAAATACTTGAAACCTCGGACATTCAAAGATGCTCCAGACACAGTGTTGACGTTGCGGGTAACCCGAGCAAATAATCATGGGTTCAAACACCACACAACCCCTTGAAAAGACCATGAACATGGTCCGTGCCCACTTTCACAACCATTAAAACACCATTAAATGGTCTCAATAACCCATAAATATACCAACGTATGGTTTTTTCATGGGATCTACCGGACCATGACGATGGTGTTTTCGTGGGTTGAACCCATTTCAAACACCCATGTACAACCCCATGAGTATGGGGATATTATGGACTTTACGTTTGCTCGGGAACACCGATGAAGATACTCCTTAAGCAGCCGTGGCTCGGTAGAAGCTGTTTCAGGTTGAAGGTCATCTCTCCGTGCATTCTATTGACCCACGTCGACAGGTTTGGATGAGCCAGTAGGTCCACTTTCCTTTCTCCGTATTATCCCATTCCTGCTGTTACGTCATCATCGAATCAATTCTTATCATCTTCCTCACGTTTCTGACATTTCATTGATTGTAGCACTGGATATCCCCCGTCAGGGTAATGCAGATGGGGATCATCTCGGCATCAAGGCATACTGCCTCCGGTTCGTAATCGCAACTCGTACGACCAGTAGTCAAAGCATCCTGTTCAGCTTTTCGCGATTTCACTTGGTTTTCAGCGCCGCACTCCAAGCAGTATCGATGACGAAACACTAGATAAAGACCCGACATTTCGCATGTGTAATCAACGTGGTTGTTTAAGCTCAATCAGTCGTCGATTATCACTACCAATTGCTTCAGTGCACGCTTCGATGCATTCACATGCCCTTCGATGGTGATCTGTATCCGCTGAATCGCTTTGCAGTTGCTGTCCAACAACAAATCCGTCTTGTAGTGAGCTATTTGCAGCTTTTGCCCGTTCATCCAGCTCTCGATCGCATCTATTGTCTCCATTTCTTCAAGTGTCTCACCATTATTGACACATCGTCCACGAAACCAACGATTTTCACTTTCCTGGGCAGCCGCAGTGTTAAGACCCCACACTGATAGAATATATTCGTAAATCTCTAGGAACTAATTTCGTACAAACAACTTTCATAAAATATACGTATTTTTCGTACATATGATGAATCGTTCGTAGTTCTAACGAAACACTTTTATTTTTTATTACGAGTTTTTCATGAAAACCACGAAATGACTTTCGTTAGCTTATTACGAAACAGCTTCATTCAGCAAACGAGTCGTTCGCTGTTATATACGAATATCTTTATAATATTCGTCAAACCGTCCACGTCAAAAGAGTAATATGGAGCCATTGTTGCTATTCGTCAGATAATTGTTGTTGTCTGACTATTTAGTAGTCGTATCAGTGTCCGCCGGTTGCAGGAAGATTTCCTGAACCTCTTTCGCTTCCAGTTGATTCAGAATCTGGAGCAGTACAGAATCAGTTGAGCCGTCGCGAACTGCTCGTTGATTTTGTATGATTAATTTTGAGTTTTTCTCTGCCAGAGCGATATCGGTGCTGTCAAACATCGATCCTAACAGATCGAATGTGACCAACGAAATCGTTTGTAATATATATATATATATATATATATATATATATATATATATATATATATATATATATATATATATATATATATATATATATATATATATATATATATATATATATATATATATATATATATATATATATATATATATATATATATATATATATATATATATATATATATATATATATATATATATATATATATATATATATATATATATATAAACGTTTATTAAAATAAACGAAACTTTTGCAAGTGGCCATTTCTTCGTATCACAATAAAATCGATTTGGCCACATCGATTTTTTTAAATTAAAAAAAACATCGATCCTAAAAGATCGACTGAAAACAATAAGAGGCCAATAAATACGAAAACTTTTCTAAGATAAACGAAAAGGTTTCGTGCGACCAACGAAATCGTTCGTAATATACACAAACGTTTGCATTCGTGCATTGCATGATTTATTATATTCAAGAATTTATATTATCAGTGCATCTTACATCCCATTCAAAAGTGTTTGACAGAGAATGGAGCCCTGAGTAACGCCCGCTGCGACTCGCATTGTCTTCTGCCCTTTTGTTCGTCTGGTACAGCAGTGCTCTACTCTGGAAGTAGCTCTTCAGGATCTGGCTCATTCTTTTATGCCACGCTGCGGCATTGGTCTATTCGAGGCTGGATGGCCCGGTGACTTCCCTGGCTTTGGCAGCAACATCAGTTTCTGCACCTTCCTCATGTGATCAATAAAAAACCAGTATTTATATTCGAAACAACTTTGTTGGTGCTGGAGTTATAGCGGTTTGAATGCAATATAAGTTGTAAGTGGCTTGGGGATGATGGTGTTAATAGTCAATATGCTTCTTATATCTATATTTAGGGGAATTGTGGGAAAAACCGACACTGTGGGTAAAACCGACACCCCACAACATTTCCTAGAAATCAAATTTTTATTCATTTCATAATGATACATTATTATTAGTACGTTTATTTAGAGCATTTGAAGAAAAATTAGATTTACGTTAGTACGCCGAATGTCATAAAAATAAACAAAACATACGACAGTAGCGTTCATACTCGTCTGGATGTTCAATTTCGTTGGTAGATTTTAAGATTTTAACCGAACAAAAGCTTTTCAAATCACCACATTTTTCAGTACCTATTATTACCGGCCTGTCCTATGATCAACTAGGTGCATTGAAGACGTTTGAGTTTGAGAAATTCAATATTTTTAATCGCTTTTATAAAAACCTGTTTTAATCCACCTAGAGGTGCAATTGTGCCTTTCTCATTTCTCCAAACTATGATTCAATAGCTGGTTCGCACAATATAACATTATGGAAATGTCTTTCATTCTTATTGCACTTGGTAAGTATATATAAGAGCACCTTTTTGCATTCATCGCGGTATCGGTTTGAATCGGAGTTTTCTATGTGATCGCACTCCACAACCCGTAACTCCGGAGCCGGAAGTCGGATGGAGATGGAATTTAATATCAGTTTCCGGGGACGCAACACCTTTCATTTGAGACTAAGTTGATCAAATCGGTCTAGCCATTTTCGAGAAACCAATATAACAGTTATTCTGAATTTGGATGCTTCCGGATCCGTCGATGGTGGCCAGTGTGTCCAAAGAGACTTTGCATGACTGTTGGTGACCTAGATCTACAAATTCAACAGTTGTGTTTACATTTTGAAAAAAAATTTACCTTTTTACATTCATCGCAGAATTCGTTAGAATCGGGATTTGCTGCGTGATCGTACGTATCACCCTGTAATTCAGGAACCAGAACTCGGATCCACACAAAATTCAACAGCAGCTGATGGACCTTTCTTTTAAAAACAAGTTTGTCAAAATCGGTTCAGAAAATTCCGAGAAACCGATGTGGACAAATCAACAAATTTTGTTTTGTAACCATACTCTTCAACTCGTAATCCGGAACAAGATGTCGGTTGAAAATGAAATTCAATAGCAACCTATGGGAATATTATACCTTTCATTTGAATCTTAGTTTGTAAAAATCGGTTCAGCCATTTCCGAGTAACCGATGAGGACATTTTGTTAACAAATCCGCACATACACACACATACATACATACATACATACATACATACATACATACATACATACATACATACATACATACATACATACATACATACATACATACATACATACATACATACATACATACATACATACATACATACATACATACATACATACATACATACATACATACATACATACATACATACATACATACGTACATACATACATACATACATACATACATACATACATACATACATACATACATACATACATACATACATACATACATACATACATACATACATACATACATACATACATACATACATACATACATACACATGGTCCAAGGGGAGGGGAGTGATGAAGGAAGGAGGTGTAAGGGCAAGGCGGGGGAGGGGATGGTCGGCGACGGAATACTCAACTGCATATTTTGCCTTCCATTTGAGACTTGGTTTGAGAAAATCGGTTCAGTCATCACCGAAGAACCGATGTGACTTTAATTGTGGAATATGCCCGGAATTCCGGATTTCCGGAATCGTCGATAGAGGACAATATATTCAAAGAATGTTTGATTGGCAATCAGTGATCTAGATCTGCGATTAGAAGTAATTTGGTGACCATTTCAATAGTTTTAGCCTCTGAGGTATTACGATTGTACCGATTTATATGGGAAATTCCAGTATATCCTTACTAACACCCCTTTAACTCCGGAAGCAACAGTCAGAACCGAATGAAATTCAGCAGCAGTCAATGGTATTACTGTATCTTTCATTTGAAATCAAGTTTGTAAAAATCGGTAGAGAATACGTTGGGGAATGGGTGTGATATTAGCTTAGGAACTTGGCGGGTTCCCCGGGGGCGTCATGAACCGTCATAGGTGGCCAAAGTGGTCATAGCTGCTTTGATTGATCATTAGTGATCTAGACCCGCAAACTAGAGTAATGTTACATCTATTTTAATATGTTTTACATCATTTGAACATCATGGTGGTACCAGTTTATTTGGGAATTTGCTGTGTGACCGCACTCTTCAACCCGTAACTCCGGAACCGGAAGTCGGATCAACTAAAAATTCAATAGCAGCTTATGGGAGCGTTACGCCTTTCAGATGAAACTAAGATTGAGAAAATCGGTTCAGCCATCTCTGAGAAAATTGCGTGAGTTTAAATGACACACACACATACATACACACACACACCCACACACACACGCACACATTTGCCGATCTCGACGAACTGAATCGAATGGTGTATGACACTCGGCCCTCCGGGCCTCGGTTAAAAAGTCGATTTTTACAGTGATTGCATAGCCTTTCTTTATATGAGAAAGGCAAAAAATGTGCGCTGTTGGGGTAAAACCGACACCCTATGGTTAGGGTAAAACCGACACGCTGTTAAGATGGTTGTGTATCCTTGCGATTCATTTCAAAATACTGGGGATCCTTGTGACACTTCAATTAGCCTATTAGAACACTATAGTATCAGCAGAAATACACACTTTTATTGTGTTTATTTCTTATAAGTCTCTTTAAAAATCAAAATCTATTTTAATCCACCTAGCGGTGCAATTGTGCCTTTCTCAATCATGAACACGTGAATGTGTGCGTTGTTTATATTCATTAAAAGCTTTTAAATGCATATATTACATTTTATTATTGTACATCACATGACAACTATATACAGGAAAATAAATCATTATTCGAGTTCTAAAATTTTGAAGAAGAAAAAACAGCCACGGTAATATTGAACTGAAAAAGGTGCGAAATCGGCAAAGTCCCAAAAAGTCGATTTTTACAAAAAAAAAAATTCGAGATAACATAAAATCTCGACGTTTCATGCATTTTAAAGATGTTTGGCATCAAAAATACGAATTCGATTTCTAAAATTTCATGGGGTCCCCCCTTCGAAAAAAAAATTGAGTTCCGGCTTATATGGGAATTTAGTCTATATTTCCGGTCCCATATAAGCGATCCGTACGAAATTTTATTGACATCTGTGGGGATATTATAGCTATCATTTGGGACTAAGTTTGTGAAAATCGGCCCTACCATTTCCGGGAAACTGATGTGAGTTCGTAAATTTTGAAAGATGGCCGCTTCTCCCGGGCACTTCCGGAACCGTCTATGGTGGTCAATGTAGTCAACGAAAGTTTGGTTGGCCGTCGGTGACCTAGACCAGCAAATTTAAGTTGTTTGAGAGACATTTTAGCGAAATTTTTACCTTTTTTGCTTTCATCGGAGTATCGGTTTGAATCACAATTTGCTATGTGATCGCACGCCACAACCTATAACTCCGGAACCGGAAGTCGGATCGGGATGAAATTAAATAGCCATTTACGGGGACGCAATACCTTTTCATTTGAGGCCAAGTTTAGTCGAATCAGTCTAGCCATCTCCGAGAAACCGATGTGACTGTTATTCTGAATTTAGATACTTCCGCCGGGGCTTCCGGAACCGATGATGGTGGCCAATGTGGCCAAATAGACTTTGAATGGATGTTAGTGACCTAATACTACAAATCGAAGCAGTTGTGGTCATATTTTCGAAAAAATTTCACCTTTACTCATCACCCTGTAATTCCGGAAACGGAAGTCGGATCCATTAGAAATTCGATAGCAGCCTATGGGAACGTTGCGCCTTTCATTTGAGACTAAGTTTGTCAAAATCGGTTCAGCCATCTCTGAGAAAAATGAGTGACATTTTTGGTAACATACACACACATACATACATACACACATACATACACACACAGACATTTGCCGAACTCGACGCACTGAATTGAATGGTATATGTCACTCAGCCCTCCGGGCCTCCGTTGAAAAGACGGTTTTCAGAGCAATTGCAATACCTTTCTATTGAGAAAGGCAAAAATTTCACCTTTTTACATTCATCGCAGAATTCGTTAGAATCGAGATTTGCTGCGTGATCGTACGTATCACCCTGTAATTCAGGAACCAGAACTCGGATCCACACAAAATTCAACAGCAGCTGATGGACCTTCCATTTAAAATCAAGTTTGTCAAAATCGGTTCAGAAAATTCCCAGAAACCGATGTGGACAAATCAACAAATTTTGTTTTGTAACCATACTCTTCAACTCGTAATCCAGGACAAGATGTCAAATTCAATAGCAACCTATGAGAATAGTATACCTTTCATTTGAATCTTAGTTTGTAAAATCGGTTCAGCCATCTCCAAAAAACCGATGTGGACATTTTGTTAACAAATCCGCACATACACACATACATACATACATACATACATACATACATACATACATACATACATACATACATACATACATACATACATACATACATACATACATACATACATACATACATACATACATACATACATACACACATACACACATACATACACACAGATATTTTGCGATCTCGGCGAACTGAGTCGAATGTTATATGAGACTCGGCCCTCCGGGCCTCGGTTAGAAAGTCGGTTTTTGGAGCAATTGCGTAACCTTTCTATATGAGGAAGGCAAAAAAATAGTATTTAATCAGCTTAATCAGCATGAGTTCAATGTTATCTTCATGTGATTATATTTTGAAATGTTGGTGGAATGGGTTTAAAAGTGAAGGGAATGGGGGGTTAGTAGAGTTGGAGTGGAGGATGCGTCAGAAATCCTTCATCTTATTTTGGTATACGGGGTGGATGAAGGAAATGCGGGCGTGAGGGTGGTCCAAGGGGAGGGGAGTGATGAAGGAGGGTGGTGTAAGTGCAAGGCGTGGGGGGGGGGGCGGAGGGGCTCTGATGCAATACTCAGCTGCATATTTTGCCTTCCATTTGAGACTTGGTTTGAGAAAATCGGTTCAGTCATCACCGAAGAACCGATGTGACTTTATTTGTGTAATATGCCCGGAATTCCGGATTTCCGGAATCGTCGATAGTGGACAATATATTCAAAGAATGTTTGATTGGCAATCAGTGATCTAGATCTGCGATTAGAAGTAATTTGGTGACCATTTCAATAGTTTTTAGCCTCTGAGGTATTACGATTGTACCGATTTATATGGGAAATTCCAGTGTATCCTTACTAACACCCCTGTAACTCCGGAAGCAAGAGCCAGAACCGAATGAAATTCAGCAGCAGTCAATGGTATTACTGTATCTTTCATTTGAATCAGGTTTGTAAAAATCGGTAGAGAATTCGTTGGGGAATGGATGTGATATTAGCTTAGGAACTTGGCGGGTTCCCCGGGGGCGTCATGAACTGTTATAGGTGGCCAATGTGGTCAAAGCTGCTTTGATTGATCATTAGTGATCCAGACCCGCAAACTAGAGTAATGTTACATCAATTTCAGTATGTTTTACATCATTTGAACATCATGGTGGTACCAGTTTATATGGGAATTTGCTGTGTGACCGCACTCTTCAACCCGTAACTCCGGAACCGGAAGTCGGATCAACTAAAAATTCAATATCAGCTTATGGGAGCGTTATACCTTTCATATGAAACTAAGTTTGCGAAAATCGGTTCAGCCATCTCTGAGAAAATTGTGTGAGTTTAAATGACACACACATACACACACATACATACATACACACACAGACATTTGCCGATCTCGACGAACTGAATCGAATGGTGTATGACACTCGGCCCTCCGGGCCTCCGTTAAAAAGTCGATTTTTACAGTGATTGCATAGCCTTTCTTTATATGAGAAAGGCAAAAATTGGAATTTTTGCTTATCTGATTCTATCGAAGCTGTTGCTATTTCTGCAAAAAGCTCATCAAACCGAATTTCTAGTGTTCTCTTGGTTTGTCATAGACGAACTTTATCACAATGAGACAATGATCTTATGTATATGTATAGATCGTTATGATCAGACTTCGAAAAATCAAATCTGAAAAAGATAGTTTTACTAAGAAGTGTGTGTGTCATTTTTAAGTGAATGAATCCAAATAGCAGAACGTAGAACGCTTGCAAATCTTCTCTTACGAAATAAAATGACACTGGAGGTGCGCAAGGATTATTTGGAAATACTCATCAATAAATAATCCTATAGCATAAAATACTCTTATTTATAGTACTACTTCCCCTCACTACATGATGAAGCAATAAAAAACACATATTTGCATCATACATACTCACACTTTATTAATCACGCATATATCTCATTTTTAATAAAGATTTTAATAAAGTGGAGAGAAAATAAATTAAAGGGGGTGTCGATCTTACCCCTATAGGGTGTCGGTTTTACCCGCAGTGCCTACAAAAAGTCACTTGGTTTTCCAAGTTTTACAACCAATAATTTTTAATGAAATTAATTTTTTGAAGCGCTGAAAAAATTAAGTCTTGTTAAGAATTTTCTGAAGAAGAATTCTGCATAAAAACTATAATTTTATTGGTTTTGTGGCAACTTAGAAAAATTGTTAAGCTTAAGGTGTCGGTTTTAACCATAATTCCCCTACTTCTATATCCAAGAGACAGAATTGCTCAATAGCGTCGCTGGTGGATGTTCAGGAGAGCCGCGAGATCTTTATTACAAATGATACTTTAAAAATCTAGTGTTATAATTTAATATATGCCCACTCCATACATTTTATTATGATTTAACGTATTGTTGCTAATTGTATTATTGATACTTCATTACTTCAATTGCTTATATAATAATTTATAATGCACTTTTTCAGTAATAAACAAGACGCTGCATTTTTTTCACACAAGTCAGTGAAGTTTAGATAATGTAGTGTACACGAACTATCGAATGTTCAGCATTGCTCGAGTCATATAACAATAATGTTTATGAGGAATACGAATGCAACTGATTTTTTTTATGTAGTTCATCTATAGGAGCCGCATTCTAGGTGTTACTGACGTTCAGTTTAGTTTGTGTGTAAAATTTTAAGTACAAATGAGTACTTGTTTAATCCATAATAGTGTGCAGGTTTGATGTTGACTATATTGCTTGAATTCACCATATTCATATTAATTATAGAAATAATTTTCATAGTATTTATTTGTTGATTGTTATTTTATATTTCCTTGAAAATTTCATTTAATTATGCAGTGAAGGCCCGCTTTTGCTAGCACGACATGAAAATTTTTGGCACTATTTTGTTAGCCTCACTTGAAAAAATTTCGTCTGATGGTTGCTAGTAGACCAACCTAACAATATTCGAGTAAATCCTTTATTGAGTAAATCTGTTTTATGTTATCGATGCGAAACATGCAAAATAAAATTAAAATTTGAATTATGCGACCCGATAATTGGTTACGAGCCAAGGTTTTCATTGTCTACACTTCATCAGCCGTAAATACACCAGGAGGCTGATAAAAACGGGTCTTTACTGTACTGTTATCATTTATTTCCAGCAACACATGGATTGTCCCTATCATCACAATATTATCCCTTTGATTTCATTACTCATTATATGCACTATATTGCCTTATATTGCTCATTACCATAATTAAATTCATGGTATACGTTATATTAATTGCATGTTGTTATATGGGTCATTCCATGCGAAGTGATCAAGGCACGTGTAATCGACCTCCACGGATTTGAACAAAATTTAGAGGAATTGTTCATCTAAGGCCAATATATAAAAACCCAAATTTTTGTGACAATTGAACGACGGTATATCTCAGGATGAGCTCATATTATATTGGGACGATAAGTGTTTTTTATGTAAAAATGTCTGAGGAACGCGATGGCATTAAAATTTTTAAAATTAAAATATACGTATATAGAGAAAAATTAACTTTTAATATTTAACTGAAAAAATTGCATAGTTGGCAACACTGTCGGCAAAAAATAATATTTTTTATAGACTCCTTGAACAATTTTCTTCAAAAGCCATCTTGTGGTTTGATTCTAGAGTAAATAGAATCGGAGATATGATCAAAAGAAAATCAAGGGTTTTGGCTATTTTCCAAAACGGGGGATGCTCCCATGACCCGAGGGGTGGTTCAATTGACACAAAAATTTGGGTTTTTATATATTGGCCCTAGATGAACAATTTCTCCAAATTTTGTTCAAATCCGTGAAGGTCGATTTCAAGTTTGCATCTTTTTTTGATCACTTCGCGTGGAATGACCCATATAATATTCATTATGAATCATAATTTCTATTACATACAATATCCTGATAACATGTAATGCTGTAAATACATAGGGTTACCAAATGGACTGAGAGGCAATTAAGGACATCCCTGACAAATGTTATGCCAGTTATGTCACTTGAGCCAGAATGCTGAAAAAACAGTCGGAATTGTGACTAATTTTCCAGCGGTTGAACTGGGATGTTGAATCTCAATCGAGACAAATTAGAATGATGTAGTGCCAATACCAAACGAAGATACCACTTTGGCCAAACCTTATATTGAGCTATCCAACAAATTATGGTTACTTCTGAGTAAAACAAATTTTGGTCGCCATGAGTCGCAGAGAGTATGCATTCACAAAAATAAATCGCTGGAAGGAATTGAAATTGATTCTCTTGGAAAAAAGTTTATCTGAATTGGTCCAATTTTTGATGACGGATTCAAGGATTTCAAGTGATATCTGGCTAATTACCCGAGTAATGTTGGTTGCCAATGCTTGAGGATGTGACCGCCGCTATGTTTTCTTCACTGCGTGCTGGATGTGGTCGATTTGTACCCTAATCATCCAATAACAAGAACTACAATGCTTATTTTTTGGTTGTATGGCGAATAGTTGAGTCAGTTTGCCGAAGATGTCGACCATATTATGATTGGAGTTCACTAAACACATTTCCACAGATCGCTGATTTTCGAAATATAGTTGAATAAATGGAAGATGGTGAGCCAGTGTAAGTCTTTCCATTATGAAATGGCAAACAATACTAAACTACAATAGCTTGACAGTTTGCAGTTAGTACACGTTACTACTAAAAAATACCCTGTTAAAAAACTTCATGTTGAACCACCCTGTATATGCCAAGGTTTGAGACTAAAATTAAGGACATTTGAAGTACAATAAGGACGCTTTCCAAAAACCTCGAAAATAAGGACATGTCCTTTCAAATAAGGACGGTTGGTAACCCTAAAATACACTATATAACAATTGAATACTGGGAAGGGATGGGAGCAACAGGGTATCATACGAATTGAGGACTGGACGAGGGAACGTGGATATACAGCCCAAGTCACTTGAAGGAAACTTGTTTTCTTCAGAAGCTCTTGTATGAGTTCGACGCACCCTTCTCAAAACAAACCATCAGGTGGGTAAAGCATGTATAGCAAAATTGTTTACCTTTTGACTGGAATATTATTGTTGGAAGGGCCTTTTTTCCTCCTTTTTCCCCTGCGGGGTGTGCGTAAGTGTCACTGCTTACGGGCCCGTCCAACCCTTTTGAAGTAGAATACTTCTAACGTTTCAATATGGGGTGCCGTTTCAAAAATTTCAGTTGAGAAATTTTCCCAGATTTGAAATGCGAATATCTTTCGTTCTACTGGACGAAATCGCAATATTTTTGCACTATCTGATCGGAAATTTGTGCACGTATTTCGTATTAAATTTCGGAATTACTGCGAGTACTATAAATAAACCAAAACAAGGATTTTCAGAAAATCCTTCGGAAACAGCGAGGAAAATGCGCAATTTGCCAGCATATCCCACGCAGAGCCGTCAAAAAGGAGCATGTAAGCGTTTCATTACATACGGGAATGTTATATATACAGGTCACGCGAGCTTGTTTTGTATCAGTGGGTGCTCGCTTACCACACGAGCAACATGCTCGTCCGGACGGTACAATGAGCGGTATCATGTTTGCGTTCCCGTACCAAGCGTCATCGCAAGGTTCTTCGTGATAAAATCCAGGGAATCACCAAATCTGCCATTCGGCGTCTGGCTCGTCGTGGTGGTGTAAAATGCATCTCCGATTTAATCTACGAATGCTGAGGGTGTGCAGGAAAATGTCACCCGAGATGCCGTGACCTACACTGAACACGCCACGCGCAAAACCGCAATGAATGTCGTCTATACTTTGAAGCGGCAGGGACGCACTTTGTATGGATTTGGAAGTTGAAAAGGTAGAACTCACTTGTATCATTATAAAAAGGCCCTTTTCAGGGCCACCAGAATTATTTCAAAGAATAAGTTTGCATTTTCTGTTTCATGGACTGTTTCTCCCTGGAGAGCAATTTGGGTTAAACCCTAAATTATGATTCATTTCAGTACGCAAATTGCAAATATGGTCAGAAACAAACTGGAGTGAAGTGGAAAACATTTTTACTAGGCGCATTCAAAAAAGGTTTCAATTCTCAAACATTTTACCAAAGTGCCGTATTACATTACTCTCTTTACCCTGAATGTTCGATAATCTCCGTATTGGAAACACAATTTCAATTTTGTTCTTTATCAAAAATATGTGGTCGACCAACGAAAGGGTGGAGCTACGAAGAACACATATTGAGGACAACACAAAAAAGGACGAGCTTACATTGTGCTGCAGTCAGGTATAAAAACTCAGCATGCTGTTGCTCACGCTCAGTACGTTTCCAGCATCAGCATGCAGCAGTTCGTTTGCAGCATCTCCCGCAAAATTCAAACCGCCGTCCGTTTGCTGCTGTTAGAAGAGTTGGCCAAGCACGCCGTCTTCCATGGCACCAAAACTGTTACTATATACACCAGCTCCAAGTAAATTTCAAACACTGCCCAAACAAAAGGCCCTTTTCAGGGCCATCAATTTATCGACAAAGAATGAAATTGAAGTTTTGTTATTACAAGCATCAGAAAGTGGCTTGTCAAGAGCGTTGGATGGTAAGTGAGCCACTTGTAAACAATACCGTCGCTTTCACGTAGAATGGCACAAAATCAAAAGTTATTTGTAGATAGGTTAATGTAATGATTCAATTTACAAAAATCGAACGTTTTCTAACGTTCGATATAGGTGTTCCGTTTCAAAATTTTCGGCCAGAATGCTGCCTGTTTTTTCAAACGTGAAAATCTGCTGTTGTATTGAATGAAAACCTTCGATTTTTGCGCTGATTGGAAATAGTTGTGACTATTTCTGTAGAATGTACAATTACTGAAAATAACGGATTTTGTGAAAGCAGTGGTTGGTCCGTACAATTCGATTCCAAGCGAGCCAGACTAGTTTTCGTTGGAAGGTCCACCTCTGACAATAGAAGTAAACTATTTTATTTTGAATTCAACTAACTTCCTTGAAAACAGCACAGTTAAAAAACTTTTGGGAAAAACGCGCAAACCTAAATTTTCCACTATAATGGAAACTTCCTGTGCCCCGCCGCATCATCAAGATTGATAGTAATTCAAGCCGGGAGGAAAGAGGTTGTAAGGCAATGGAAAACGAAAAATTCATTTATATCTTACTGGAATATAATTGGCTGGTCCTGAAAAGAACTTATTGGTTTGTGGTTTATTTTGGGGTCACAATTTAGGCCTTCTCGATTGCTGATAGCTGTGAATTTCTCGCAGGGCGACAGTTTCTGTTCAGTAGTGATGAGGCTTCCTAACGCCAACCGTGACTGGGGCACTTTTACACGGTATTCGTTGCTTACTGCTTGCGGGGAGGCTTTCCTCCGGTGGACTTACGAGCGGTATGTTTGGTACGGGCCATTTATCCACAAAGAATCGAATTGAAATTTTGTTATTACAAGCATCCGAAAGTAGCTTTCCAAGAGCGTTCGATGGCAAGTGAGCTACTTGTGAACAATATCGTAGATTTCACGTAGAATGACACAAAATAAAGTTATCATTTGTGTGTTTGTTTACAGTTTCTTGTTTACTAGGCGCATTCAAAAAAGGTTTCAATTCTCAAACATTTTACCAAGGTGTCGTATTAGATTACTCTTTTTACCCTGAGTGTTCGATAACCTCCGTATTGGAAACACAATTTCAATTTTGTTCTTTATCAAAAATATGTGGTCGACCAACGAAGGGGTGGAGCTTCGAATAACACATATTGAGGACAACACAAAAAAGGACGAGCTTACATTGTGCTGTAGTCAGGTATAAAAACTCAGCATGCTGTTGCTCACGCTCAGTTCGTTTCCAGCATCAGCATGCAGCAGTTCGTTTGCAACATCTCCCGCAAAATTCAAACTGCCGTCCGTTTGCTGCTGTCAGAAGAGTTGGTCAAGCACGCCGTCTCAGATGGCACCAAAACTGTTTCCATATACACCAGCTCCAAGTAAATTTCGAACACTGCCCAAACAAAAGGCCCTTTTCAGGGCCATCAATTTATCGACAAAGAATCGAATTAAAGTTTTGTTATTACAAGCATCCGAAAGTGGCTTGCCAAGAACGTTGGATGGTAAGTGAGCCACTTGTGAACAATACCGTCGCTTTCACGTGGAATGGCACAAAATCAAAAGTTATTTGTGATTTGTAGACAGGTTAGTGTAATGATTCAATTTACAAAAATCGAACGTTTTCTAACGTTTCGATATAGATGCTCCGTTTCAAAAATTTCGGCCAGAATGTTACCTGTTTTTCTAAAAGTGAAAATTTGCTATTGCACTGAATGAAAACCTTCGATTTTTGTGCTGATTGGAAATAGTTGTGACTAGTTGTGTAGAATGTTGAATTACTGAAAATAACATTTTGTGAAAGCAGTGGTTGGTCCATACAATTCGATTCCAAGCGAGCCAGATTAGTTTTCGTTGGAAGGTCCATCTCTGACAATAGAAATAAACTATTTTATTTTGAATTCAACTACAACTTCCTTGAAAACAGCACAGCTAAAAAACTTTTGGAAAAAACGCGCAAACCTAAATTTTCCACTATAATCAAAACTAGTGCCCCCATCGCACAGCATCATCAAGATTGATAGTTATTCAAGCCGGGAGGGAGGTTGTAAGGCAATGGAAAATTTCATGTATAAAAACATGGGTGGGTAATGTCTGCGACATAACCGGAGAGATGTAGAATACATAAGGAACACGTTCTTCAAATATGTTGATACTCATTAGGATTTTCGGACAAAAGCTGATTTGGGCGAGGAATATTTCAAATTATTCTTTACAAAAATGATGGTGGTCCTGAAAAGGACCGGTTTTGTTGGCGTTGTTGGCCTTGGTGAGGGAGATGGCTAACGATGAAATGAATTGTTAGCATGAGGAAGTCGCGTAGTACTGGCCAATGGAAGAACAGATAATAATTGATTCCTGAAAATCAATTTTTCTTTATTCATGTAAATTATTCATACTTACAAATCTAACAGAAGATTCCTGATCATATTTCTGAATCATTAGTGCGAACATTGTGTAATTTGGTTAAGTACAATGAAAGTTACAAACTTTCCAAACTCGACCTTCTGTTCATTCAGAAATATTGAAATGGGGTGTCGTGGTCACAATAAAAAAAGATGGGTGGGTAATGTCTATCACATAACCGGAGCGTCGTGATTTCAATTCGAGACGTTAATTTAAATCTAATAATATTCAACAGAATCACGTTTGAATGGGAAATTTTCAAATAATTCTCTATGGTAATAATGGTGGTTCTGAAAAGAACCTTTGGTATCGGCGTTGGTGTTGATGGTGATGCGCTGGATCGTTGGATATTTTTGGCATGATAGTTACGTGCCTGGCGAACTGTTTTGTAGCCTCGAACAAAACGACAAGACTGGCTTCTTCGGGTACCATTACGGCTGAACTTTATAAGCTTAGCTCGACTTTGAAATCCTGCACAATCTCACGAATCAGACACTGGTAGGGCCATTTTGTTTGCTACTAGCACGGAGCTGCACAAAAAATCATTTAATGCAGTTAGTTCACGGGGGCTGCCAAAAAGCTTGAATAGAAGCATGCGACTTCAACGTTTCTCTTAAACACATGCAACAACACATTCGTTTTGGTAATACTGATAATAACAGTAGAAAGGAATGGAAAAGCAGTGCACGAAACGAGCGAGAGGATAATTTAAATTTTTGTTCCGTGTGCAAGCTACTTCTTTCCACCCAACGTATTATTAGAGGATCAATAAAATAATTCAAATTGTTATAGCGACATGCAATTGTGGCAACACTGGCCATGAGATGGTGGGGGAACACGCACATTCGTTTTAGTTATGATGGTAGTAGCAGCAGAAAGGAATGGAAAAGCAGTGCACGAAAACGAGCGAGAGAAGATAATTTAAATTCTCTTTCTTTCTTTCCACACATCGTATTTCTTATATTGCTTTCTGAAAATTATTTATTATACACCATAAAATGTAAAGTTCAGTTTAACTCTTATTAGAACACAATTAAATGGTCCTGTAAAGAACCGTTTATTGTTTTATTGCGGGAGCATAATTCAGACGCACTCCCCGCGGACACGGTGAGCTAGAAAGCACTATTTTGCATTCTCGAACAAACCGACCAAGTAGGCATCGTTGGCTTCTCGGGGCATCATTACGACTGAGCTTTGTAAGCGTAGCTCGACTTTGCAGTCCTGCACAATCTCACGACCCAGACGCTGGAACGATAGCCTACTCTGTTGCCCTTTAGTTGGGGCGAAATTCTTGCAGGGCGACAGTTCCTGATCGGGTTGCGATGAGTCACCAGTAGCTGGGGCACTTTTTCCGCCGTCGTCATCGCCGACTGCTTTTCTTCGGTGGACTGGCTGCTTGCTAGTGCTTGAACGAATACGAATGATGAGAAAAACCGACCGACAGATATTTATATAATCGCGCTAATATGCACTACTATCGCTTTCTCCCTAGTTCTCGTGCCGTGCATGAGCCTTTCCTTTCCGTCCGGCTTCTAATGGCCTAACCAAAGGAATATGCCGTCTTTCCCCCACCAAGTGCTCTCGTCAAGCAACCCAATGCGAATAACCATACGAACAAACATGTAATGGACCTATATATAAACTTTTCATTATTTTATTGTTCGGTTGGTCTACCATAACGACGGCTCTGTGCGGGATGGGCTGAAAATTTTCACTTTTCCGAGTCGTTTTCGAAAGATTTTTCAAAACACATTTTTTTTGTTATTAGTACATGTTATACATACTTCAAATTTTAATACAGCATAGAGGAACATATTTGCAACAAATTGGCCTAAAAATCAAAGCATTCTGTTAAGTATGATAAAAGTTATTAACGTTCAAAATCTGACGCGGCGCCGCAGCCGATATTTTGAAACGGGACCCCTATATTGAAACCTTAAATGTATTCTACATTAATAATAATACTTTATAATTGGCTGGTCCTGACAACAACTTGTTGGTTTATGGTTTATTTTGGGACACCATTTAGGCCCGCTCGATTTCTGATAGCTGTGAATTTTTCGCAGGGCGACAGTTTCTGTTCGGTAGCGATGAGGCTTCTTAACGCCAACCGTGACTGGGGCACTTTTACACGGCCTTCGTTGCCAACCAGCTCCATGTCAAGGACGACGTCTCTGTACAGCCAGCATCACTGCCATGAAAGGCAAAACATTGATTTTGAACCGAATGATTAGAAGCTGTATTTAGTTACAAAATGTCGATTTTCTGAATGATATGATATTAAATCATCCCACAGGATGCAAAACGTCGTGTGGAATGCTTGAATATCGAGCATAGTGCCGAACATAATTCTTTGTTTGGGGCTTTATAGCTATAACGCCCCATATATGTCGGTCGCTGTCAAACTCCATATGATAGTATAGGGTTGCCAGGGGGCTGTTGCCAACTGCTTGCGGGGAGCCTTTCCTCCGGTGGACTTACGAGCGGTCTGTTTGGTACAGGCCATGTAGCGAAAAATGCTGATCTGCTACTTCTCTGATGCTGGTAGTAGGACGACGGTTAAACGCTCGTTTGCGTGCCTTCATTCATAAAAGTTCAACAATATTTTCAAAGAATGTTGCAAATTGTCAACTTGATAATTCCAAAAATACTCCAAATAAACTATGAATGTGCAAAAGACGACAAAATCGCATAGAAATTGCTTATTCCAGAGCAGAATTTACCGGTCTAAAGTGTATTCTACTTCACTCCGGTTATGTCTCTGACATTACCCACCCATCTTTTTTGATTTCCCTTTAGTAACAGCAATAAGGGGCCATGCATAAATGACGTAGCATTTTGGGGGGTAGGGAGGGTATACCAAATTTGAGCCGTGACGTGTGACGAGGGGGAGGGTAGGGTCAGAAGTTGTGCGACGTAGCATTAAGTTTAAAACCCATTGTTTAGAGAAAACAATTTAATGTTCCTCCATTCCCAAGAGAAATGAATTTAAATTCAACTTTTGATGCGGTTTTTCAGGAGGTAAATTTTACGATTCGCGGAATTACAAGTTCGCAAAAATACGAAAAGATTTTGTATGCGGATTTAACTTGCTACATTAGTCAGCTAATGTTGCTAACTAGTAGACTTAGTTTGGAAGCTGAATTAAATTTTCAGTTCGGATTCAACCAAACAAAATTTAGTAATTTAGATGAACGTATGGTTTTGTATGGTATGGACTGTGAACTGAGAAAACTTGCCTTCATGCTCCCCTTAACATTTAAAATTCAAAACAAAATTTTCAACACTATATTTGTCATGAAATGGGCTTATTTTGCACGCAATTTGCTGTTATAATGAAAATGTTGATAAAAGTCGTCAAACATTTTGAAAGGACATGTATTTCAAATAATTGAAAAACATAAGTAATTTTTTTTTCATCACCCGGGCGCTTTGTATGGGACGAGGGGGAGGAGGTATGTAAATGCTACGTTATTTACGAGGGGCAGGTTAGAATTTTGTGACCAAATGCTACGAGGGGCAGGGAGGGATCAAAAATCGCCGAAAAAAAGCTACGTCATTTGTGTACGGCCCCTAATGTGAAGGTTTCACGATTAACTATTTTGGGGCTACTGTAAGTCTACCAGCATTCACTGGAACAACCTTGAGCTGATGGTGGCTTCAAATCACATCACATCACAACACAATTTCTCCGGGTTAGGTGGGAAGAAGCATAATTTCAATTTTTAATATAACGAAATATTAAAAAGTCTAAGTTAACTGTTGCTCTGATTCAGATTTATTTTGCCCGACTAACCCTTCGTTTCAAGAGACTGTGAAACAAAAATCTGACGAAGATAAGTTTACCAAATATTTCTGGTTTCTTTCACAAAGAAATGAAAATGAAAAACAAATCAAACTTACTACTAATTAAGGAAAGTAATATTTCACTATCTGCTTCAATTGAAATGTTGCATCCCACTAAGTTGCTCAAAATGGTGTCAAAAAGTTATTTTGCTGCAATTTTACCAAATCAATTCACTGGTAGTGGTGCTTATTACCAGCTGCACCAAGGTATGGCAGATATGTTCTGATACAACTGGCTAGGCCAACATCAAACGAGTTCTTCCGGTGTTGTTGTTACACCTGCAGCGATCCTTAACTGTTGGCTAAAGAGGTGAGTTTTGCCCCTTTGTTGCGACCTCTGGTGATGAATAACCGACACTACATAGTGCTTCCTATGTGTTTCTGCTGTCCTGCCTCCTTTGCTCGCCTTTTCCTGTTAGTTGTGGAGGAGAGCAATGCTCGCTCGACTTGTCCTCCACAGCAAAAGTAGCAGATGCTTTTGTCACAGAGAACAGACATCCATGATCGAACAAAAATATTTAAAAAAACGTGTGTAAACATATGAATTAATATACGATAAACACTAGCGCCGCCACACCAACCTATCCCAACTATCCGTCAAATCCATTCCGGAACCGGTTCGAAATTCTGAATGGATTCAGTATGGAATCTTGCTCAAAGAAAACAACCGATTCCGACTCTATCGGTTGATGCATTTGAGCTGGAATTCATGCTGGAAGTCCGAACCGGTTCCGGACCAGCTTGACTGGGTAGAGGAATGACCGCAACAAAAAAAACTAAAATAATAAAATACGTTTACATTGAAAAATAATAATGCTCGTGGAATTCGTTTATTTTCGGCTTTGTATCACACTGCAAGGAGGTTTAATATTTTCATATTTTGGTTATAAATTGTCTAAAACCATGAAAAAACATTTTGCATCACTTGTTAACGTATAAAAAAGCTTAAAAACATGTGAAATAATTTTGGTCATGGATTTGATATAGTTACGCCACTGTGCGTCCTAGTAAAAGGTCACACGTGTTGAGAACAATCTACGATGGGATGCACATGAAAGACGGAATGTGGAGATGGCGTATGGACAACGAATTGCAAGAGTAACTTGAAGAACCACCCATTGTTAGATCAGCGAAATTTGGGTGGCTGCGGCGGGATGCAGAACCATACATAGTTAGCTCAGCGAAATTTGGGCGGCTGCGGTGGGATGAGCAGAATGGTGAACAACTCAGTAAAAATTGTTCTAGAAACTAATCCGAATGCTACAAAGAGGAGAAATCGGTCAAGATGAAGGAGACCTGAGGAGTCGAAGCATCAACTCTTCAAAAAAGTAGTAAGAAACTTGATGTCTTCAGCAAAATTGTATTTCATTTCATTTAAAACATCTTTATTGAAGTTATGAAAACTATGTATGTAGCATATCGAGATATAAAACAATATTTACGAAATTATTCTTAAATCCAATTTTCTTCAATATTACTGTTAGCTTCAGAAACACATGGCTTGGATAAAATGTTTATTTTATTGTTTGTTAACAGCAAAAGAAATTATACAGTGATACAATACACGATTGACAGTAATATCAGAACATCCTGCGTTGATGGTTCACTTTCGCAAAAAGCCTAATATATCTCGATACCCTAAATATATGAAGTATTCGTGTCTTTAGCCACGTTATTTTTAATAAAACTCTCGAAAGCTTTACTAAAGACACCGAGACTATTTTATTTGATATTGACATGATTTGTCAACTATAAGATCTTCACTAAGAGATCAGTTACAAGATTCCATTCCCATAATTTACCAAACGTCCGCATGTTGTTTAAAATATTAAGTTCTCAATGTAATGATCAGATAATAAACTTCGAAAATAATTCTTTGAATATTAAACATTAATTTTTGCATTTCTCATGTAGGTAGGTTATGCAATAGGGCGGAACTTCGACTCTTTAACCGATGCCCGCAGGGCCGAATCTCTTATCAGTGCTGTGGTTGCGGTTAGTCACGGTTAGTCGGCGACTAACCAGCTCCTGGAACCGAAAAAACTTTTTTTTTTTGAACCAAAAAAAATTCCGTTGGCCTTATCATTCTGGAAAGCAAATTTAATGATCCCTATGCTCGAAAAAAAATCCAGCTGATTGGAATTTTGTGAATCTATTCAAACTCGTAGAGTATTGTCAAACTCCCTGCCGCGCTAGTATGATATTTTCATAACTCACATGGCGATCCCAGGCTGTATGGGGCACTGGTATGATATGCTCATAGCTCGCAGGATACTCTCAGATACTTGAAAGCACTAGTATCATATTCCCACATCTCGCAGAGCGTTTCAACATTAGTTTGATACTTACAAGACACGCAAGGCGCTCTCAGATTCTCTCGGACGATAGTCTGATGTTCCCATCGCTCGCAGGGCGCTTTCACACTCTCTGGGACGCCAATATGATATTTGCAAAACTCGTAGGAGGCTAGTATGATATTCCGATAGCTCACAGGGTGCTCTCAGACTCGCAGGGGCACTAGTTTGTCATTTTCAAAGCTCGCAGGGCGCTCTCAAGCTCTTCAGGGCGCTAGTATGATATTCACAAAACTCTCTGGGTTACTAGTCTGATGTTATCTTAATTTGCCGGGCGCTTACGAATTCTCTGGGGTGCTAGTCTAATATTCTCATAGATTGCAGGGCGCTCTTAGATTCTCTCGAGCGCTTTTACGATATTCACATAGTTCGCAGGGCGCTCTCAAACTCGCTAGGGCGCTAGTCTAATATTCTCATAGTTCGTAGGGCGCTCTAAGATTCTCTAGAGTGCTGGTATAATATTCCCATAGCTCGGAGAGCGCTTCCGCACTCGCTGGGGCGCTTTTCACAGCTCACAGGGTGCTAATATGACTCTATGGGGCGCCAGTATGATATTCGCAGGGTGCTCTCAAACTCGCAGGGGCACTAGTTTGTCATTTTCAAAGCTCGTAGGGCGCTCCGAGACCCTATGGGGTGCTATTGTGATATCCACATAGCTCGGAGAGCGCTTCCACACTCGCTGGGGTGCTATTATGATATTCTCATAGCTCGCTGGGCGCTCTCAGTCTCTCCAGGGCGCTAGTATGACTCTATGGGGCGCAAGTATTGTATTCACATAGCTCGTAGGGCGCTCTCAGATTCTCTAGAGCGCCAGCATAACATTCCCATAGCACGCTGGGCGCTCTCAAACTCTCTTGGGTAGCCATATATTCTCATCGCTCGCAGGGCGCTGTCAGATTCTCTCTGGCGCCAGTATGATATTTCTATAGCTCGCAGGGCGCTAATATGACATTCCCACAGTTCGTAGGGCGCTCTCAGATTCTCTGAGGTGCCAGTATGATATTCCCATAGCTCGGAGAATGCTTTCATACTCGCTAGGGCCCCAGTATGATATATAATATCATAGCTCACAAGGCGCTCTCAAGCTCTTCAGGGCGCTAGTATGATATTCACAGAGCTCGCAGGGCGCTCTCAGAATCCCTTGAGCACCAGCATGATATTCCTCGCAGGGCGCTTTCAAACTCTCCAGGATATTATGAAACTCTCATCGTCCGCAGGGCGCTCTCAGATTCTCTCTGGCGCCGGTATGATATTCCCATAGCTCGCTTTCGGACTCTCTGGGGCGCTAGTATGATACTCCCATAGCTCGGAGAGCGCCTCCTTGGTCACTGGGGCGCTAGTATAATATTCTCATAGCTCGCAGATCGATTTCAAGCTTTCTAGGGCGCTAGTATGACTATGGGGCACTAATAAAATATTAACATAGCTCGTGAGGCGCTCTCAGATTCTCTCGAGCGCCAATATGATATTCCCATAGCTCGCAGGGCGCTCTCAAACTCTGTAGAGTATTCTAATATTCTCATAGTTTGCAGGGCGCACTCAGATTTTCTGGGGCGCCAGTGTGATATTCCCATAGCTCGCCGGGTACTTTAAACTCACATTGGCGCTAATCTGATATTCTCATAGCCCGCTGTACGCTCCGAGACCCTATGGGGTGCTATGGTGATATCCACATAGCTTGGAGAGCGCTTCCACGCTGGGGGTGTTATAATGATATTCTCATAGCTTGCTGGACGCTCTCAGGCTCTCTAGTGAGCTAGTATGACTCTATAGGGCGCAAGTATGATATTCACATAGTTCGTAGGGCGCTCTTAGATTCTCTCGAGCGCCAGCATAACATTCCCACAGCACGCTGGGCGCTCTCAAACTCTCTAGGTTAGCCTTATATTCTCATCGCTCGCATGGCGCTCTCAGATTCTCTTTGGCGCCAGTATAATATTTCCATAGCTCGCAGGGAGCTCCCAAACTCGCTAGGACACTAATCTGACATTCCCATAGTTCGTAGGGTGCTCTCAGGTGCTCTGGGGTACCAATATCATATTCCCATAGTTCGAAGAGTGCTTCCATGCTCGCTAGGGCCCCAGTATGATACGTAGTATCATAGCTAACAGGGCGCTCTCAAGCTCTTCAGGGCGCTAGTATGATATTCACAAAACTCTCTAGGTTACTAGTCTGATGTTATCTTAATTTGCCGGGCGCCTACAAATTCTCTCTGGCGCTAGTCTAATATTCTCATAGATTGCAGAGCGCTCTTAGATACTCTCGAGCGCTTTTACGATATTCACATAGTTCGCAGGGCGCTCTCAAACTCGCTAGGGAGCTAGTCTAATATTCTCATAGTTTGTAGGGCGCTCTAAGATTCTCTGGAGCGCTAGTATAATATTCCCATAGCTCGGAGAGCGCTTCCACACTCGCTGGAGCTCTAGTATGGTATTCTGATAGCTCGCAGGGCGCTAATTTGGCTCTATGGGGCGTTATAATGGTATTCACATGGGTCACTGGGCGCTCTCAGACTCTCTCGAGCCATAGCTCGCAGGGCAATCTGAAACTCTCTAGGGGACTAGTCTTATATTCTCATCGTTCGCAGGGCGCTCTAAGATTCTCTCAAATGCTTTTACGATATTCACGTAGTTCGTAGGGCGCTATAAAATTCTCTGGAGCGTTAATAAGATATTCCATAGCTCGGAGAGCGCTTCCGCACTCGCTGGGGTGCTTCTCATAGCTCACAGGGCGCTCTAAAGCTCCCTATGGTGCTAATATGACCCTATGAGGCGCCAGCATGATATTCACATTGCTCGCAGGGCGCTCTCAGAGCCTATCGGGCACCAGTTTAATATTTGCATAGGTCGCAGGGCTCTCTTAAATTCCCTAGGGCGCAAGCCCGATATTCTCATAGTTCGCACGGCGCTCCGAGACCCTATGGGGAGCTAGAATGATATTCACATAGCTCGCAGCCAGCATATCATGGCGCTTTCAGATTCTCTCGAGCGCCAGCATGATATTCCTCGCAGGGCGCTCTCAAACTCTCTAGGATATTTTGAAACTATCATCGTCCGCAGGGCGCCCACAGATTCTCTCTGGTGCCAGTATGATATTCCCATAGTTCACAGGGCGCTCCCAACCTCTTTCGGGCGGTAGTCCGATATTTTCATAGTTCGCAGGGTGCCCACAGATTATTTGGGGCGTTAGTCTGATATTTCTATAGTTCGCAGGGTGCTCTCTGATTCTCTGGGGCGCCAGTACGACATTCCCATAGCTCGCATGGCGCTCCTAAACTCTCTAGAGTGCTAGTGTGATGTTCTCTTAGTTTCTAGGTTTCCCACAAATTCTCTGGAGCGCTAGCAAATATTTTCATAGTTTGCAGGGCACTCTCAGATTCTCTCGTGCGCTAGTACGATATTCCCATAACTCGCAGGGCACTCTAAAACTCACTAGGGCGCTAGTTTGATATTCTCATAGCTCGCAGGGCGCTCTTAGGCTCTCTAGGGCATCAGTATGGCTCTATGGGGCTCTAGTATGATATTCATACTGTTCGCAGGGCGCTCTCACATTCTCTCTGGCGCACGTATTTTGTTCCCATAGCTCGTAGGGTAATCTCAAACTCTTGAACGTGCTAGTCTGATATTCTCATTGTTCGCTGGGCGCTTTTGCACTCTCTAGGACGCCAGTATGATATTCCCATAGCTCGGAGAGCGCTTCTACACTCGCTGGAGCTCTAGTATGGTATTCTGATAGCTCGCAGGGCGCTAATTTGGCTCTATGGGGCGTTATAATGATATTCACATAGCTCACTGGGCGCTCTCAGACTCTCTCGAGCCATAGCTCGGAGGGAAATCTGAAACTCTCTAGGGGACTAGTCTTATATTCTCATCGTTCGCAGGGCGCTCTAAGATTCTCTCAAATGCTTTTACGATATTCACGTAGTTCGCAGGGCGCTTTCAAACTCGCTGGGGCGCTAGTCTGTTATTCTCATAGTTCGCAGGGCGCTCTAAAATTCTCTGGAGCGTTAATATGATATTTCACAGCTCGGAGAGCGCTTCCGCACTCGCTGGGGTGCTTCTCATAGATCACAGGGCGCTCTAAAGCTCCCTATGGTGCTAATATGGCCCTATGAGGCGCCAGCATGATATTCACATTGCTCGCAGGGCGCTCTCAGAGCCTATCGGGCACCAGTTTAATATTCGCATAGGTCGCAGGGCTCTCTTTAACTCCCTAAGGCGCAAGTCCGATATTCTCATAGTTCGCACGGCGCTCCGAGACTCTATGGGGCGCTAGTATGATATTCACATATCTCGCAGGGCGCTCTTCGATTCTCTGGGATGCTAGTATGATATTCCCATAGCTCGCAGGTCGCATTCAAACTCTCTAGGTTACTAGTCTAATGTTCTCTTAGTTTACAGGGCGCTTACAAATTCTCTGGGGAGCTAGTTTAATATTCTCATGGATTGCAGGGCGCTCTTAGATTCTCTCGAGTGCTTTTACGATATTCACATAGTTCGCAGGGCGCTCTCAAACTCGCTAGGGCGCTAGACTAATATTCTCATAGTTCGTAGGGCGCTTAAGATTCTCTGGAGTACTAGTATGATATCCCCATAGCTCGAAGAACGCTTCCGCACTCGCTGGGGTGCTTCTCATAGCTCACAGGGCGCTAATATGACTCTATGGGCGCCAGCATGATATTCACATTGCTCGCAGGGCGCTCTCAGAGTCTCTCGGGCACCAGTTTGATATTCGCATAGGTCGCAGGGCTCTCTTAAACTACCTAGGGTGCAAGTCCGATATTCTCATAGTTCGCACGGCACTCCGAGACTGTATTGGGCGCTAGTATGATGTTCCCATATATTGCAGAGCACTTCCACACTCGCTGGAGAGCTAGTATGATATTCCCATGGCTCGCCTGGCAATTAGATAGGTGGGCAATAAACTTTCCAAACTTACAAGGCGCTTTCAACCGGTTTCAGTATCTTTGGGGCGCATATAAATGAGTATTTAAGCTTATGAGGCGGTAATAATCTATCCTAAGTTGCAGGGCGTTTTCAGGCTCTATGGGTCAGTAGTGTGAGTATGTTGGGCTAACGGGTAGGTAGTATACTCATCCTAACTTGCCGGGTGCTTTCAGATTTTCTGGGGCGCATATACTGTATTTTTTGGGGCGTTGGTATGAGTATTTGAGCTCGTGAGATGGTAGTGGATAGTCTATCCTAACTCGTAGGGCGCTTCCAAGCTCTCTGAGGTGCATATGGCGTATTTCTGTGGGAAGCTAGTATATTTTCTAGCTTAGGCGCAATGAAAAATCAAACTAATTAAAAAGAATTCTTGTTAGGTGCTTTTATGGTGTTCATAATGAATAGTTTGAATGTTTGTGGGGCAGTAGATGATACGCTAGCCAAACACGCAGGGTACAAATAAACTGATTCAACCATCATGTAGGTTTGTCGTGCACTTTTATAAACATACTATAAATGCTTTTAAAATTTAATCATTGGCTTGCGTGTAACACCCGTTTTTGTGCGAATTTTAATACTGTACTGACGAATGAAGTCATCATATTGATAATGATTTTAACGCAATCCATTTCTTGCATGCCGAGGTATTAATAAAATTTACTTGAACCTTTATTATGTGATTAATAAAGACCATGTCTTAGCCCCTCCACTTAATCGCTCAAAAAGCTTTGATTTTTTTGTTAATTGTAGAAGATCATGTCTCTTAAGGCAAGCATCTGCTCTCATTGCATAATCACTGATACACTGATTTAAACATATCCCTTTTTCAAAACAACTTTAATGATTAATACAATAATTACTCATCTGTCAAACGTTCTATCAGATCATTTATGTGGTATACAACACATTATATATGTATTACTAATATTCTTTAACCCTCAGAAAGGCAAGTGGTCTCAGAGGCACGGCTGGTTACAATAATTATCCTCTAATTTGAATAAACTTGTAATTATGAACAGAAATGATGGAGCTTTTTCGGGCTTTCAATTCTCTCACTGATAGAAAGCCAAAAAAGACTTAATATCACCGGGTTTTAGGAGCAATACTTGTTGAAGCCACGATTTTAGCTTGCCTTTTTGAGGATTAAGACCGTCCAAAGAAAAAATAGACTGCACAATGATGCGTGGGCGGCACTTGAAAACTTAATTTGCTGTAATGAACACATAAAAAAGGAGAGATGCACAGTAAACTGGCTTGAGCTATTTTAGCTTTAAAAAAAATCGCAATAAAAAAAACGAGAGAAAACAACATAGATTTGAACTCACGACCTTTGAGTTGATCTGCTATAACGTTACTAACTAAACTATATATGCATTTCGAAACCGACACGAAATAGCCCATCAAGTAAAGTATGAAAGTATTTTATCATTCATTCATTTCAGGTGTTCGGCAAAGGAGAGCTGAATGGAAACAGCAACTAAAGAATACGAAAGTTTAACAAGTTTGATAACCATTGAAGTATCTAGTTATTCAAACGCGAAGACGCGACAGTTGCCGATGATCAGCAGTTCTATCCTAACACTTTGTGATGATGTAATATTGTAACTTACAACTTGTAAGGCAATGCAGCAATGTTATTCTTTCAGAATAGTTTTGTGTCTTACTGGCTCGATCGACAGTCACTCGGTTTTCATGTTTTCTCGAGCATCTGATGCTTAGAGCACTTGTCAATTTTTCCCATTGTTACAACGTCTTTCGTTGCGATTTCAGGTTCCAATTCTGGGTGTTCAACATATTGAATGTAAAATGAATTCTAGGAAAAAAATATATCCAGTATATCCATTTACAAGAAGGCCCACTACCATTACTTTTACATAGGGTAAATTGCCTATTTTCACCCTATTAAGGAAGGTATCTCACTAATTCATTAATTACTCGGCCTACAATCGATGGAATGCGTATGAATTGGCATCAAGAGCTTTGCTTCGTTGATTAGAATCAATCTAATAACACAAATGCCCTGAAAACAATGAAATGCTCGTGTTTGAGCGCAACGAAAATTCGAATTGAGTGCCTCAATTGTCGCCCAATGCGTTGAACAAAGATGGCAAATAGAAACATGGTGAAAATAAGCTCATTACCCTATAAGTTAAAGGTATGGGTAACGGAGCGTTGGGGCGGGACAGAACGGTTCGAACGGTACATATTAGAGACAGCAACGCTATGTTCGCGCTAAAATTATAAAGGTGAGGGTGATTGAATCCCAATAACGACCAACAAAAAAAAAAAATTTCAGGGTGAATAGGCAATTTTGTTACCCTAAAGGGTGAATTTTTAATTGGTTTAATCGTATCTCTAACCGTTTCTGCAGAATTCCACAAATGGCGCGCAGTATCTCAAAAGGTAGACAATCAGTGTTTGCCTCTAGTAACGTTAGGAGAAAGGTGACTCTTTTAGCCTCACAAAATCATGTTTCCATAAAATCATTTTTACTGACCAATTCTATTTAATAAGCCAATTGTTATTTGGAATATTAAATACGACCTAGACCTGCTATTTCGATGCTGTAGACTAATTATTTTGTGATATGACAATCTGATAAAATTAGAAGTTAACAAAATGAATACTGGACAAATTCGAAAAATTGGATTCCTCAAAGTACAATTAGATTAGTTTGAAGGTATTTGTAATTAACAATTTCGCAAATGCAAAAATATATTACATAACATCACATTAATATATTGACTTGCGGTTTGAATATTGAAAAAATCATAACTTTGTCATAAAAAAACCCAAAGATTTGGCGGTCTGAGGGAGTGGGAGCTAGAAAACTGGAACTTGTGCTTCTAATCAAACAATACATTACGCTACTCACTACACTACAGTGATTAAATCATGACAATATTATAACCGATTTGGTTAACCCAACATTTATTCATACATGGAATCTCGACATCAACATAACATGATCAGCCTCTTCATGACTTTACAAGTGTTCTCAACAAATTCCTTTGTTGGTATTACAATTAGCTACAAATTTACTGAATAGAGTAAGTCTCTATTTGAATTTGTTTGGAATCGAAAAAACGCGTTTGGAAATAACGAAAATTTTCCGAACTAACCCGCAAAACCAATGGTTATTAATATAGAGCACAAAAATAACATTTTAAAACTCTACACTGTTTATATTCACTAACCAGCCAAAAGTTTACAATTTCGTTTACCATAAGCAATTTCGAAAAAATATTATTCTGCTTAAAATTTCAGATATAGTAAGTATCTCAGAGCTAATGAGTATTCAATAGAAAATTCAGCCAAACTGCAGCAAGTTCTACTGCCCATGATCGCAAATCATTTCCATAAAAATTAATAATCCCAAATATATGACAAATATGTGATCATGAGCAGTATATTGCAGGTGAGTAAGTTTGGCGATATCTGTCATTAAACACCAGAAAGACAGAGTCTGCGGACTTGGAGCGCATTTTGATTGAACCCAAAAATGTTTGAACGGAGCATCCAGCGATAATGATAGTAATACCATCATAAACCTAAAAGCTTAGAATATAACTTTGTCAAAAATGCTATAAAGTGCGCAACACGCCAGAAATAACAGATATGCCATAACCGGGAACTTTCCCTTATTATTTTATTTAATACTATCGATTCCGCTTACAGGCAGCAAAAAATCAAGAGCCAAAACTAATACCCTTCAAATCTGGCTGTTTATGACGATAACATCTGAACATTAAGGTCACTTATGTTGCTAGTTGCATCGGTCATTTTACAACAATTTGAAAGAAACCTGTAAATTTTCATTGAATCTGATGTAGTAAAACGAGTCGTTCAAATATATCTAACAAAAAGCATCTTTCAAATATAACATCGCGATATGAACATCATATCGTAATTAGAAAAAAAAAAAAAAAGAACCGGAAAAAACAGGGAGGTAGCGAATGGGCTCGAACCGGCCAGTTATTACCAACCCATTTGTTTACTCCGTATCGTGTTTTCGAACCATACCGTACCAACAGACAGTCACTTGGTTGAAATATAACATATATGAACTTCTTCTGAGTGCCATCAATCATAAGTGCACCGAGTTACGACTAGTAATTTTAGAGGAATTACAATAAAACCGATCCCCTGCGACTTTCTCCATAAATAAATTTTTTCTTCGTTTTTTATGACAGGTTATTATTTGTATGATTATGTACAGCATTTGAAGACAAATTAAACTTTCATTAGTACGTCAAATGTCACAAAAAAAAACAAAACATACGACAGCAATGTTAATCGACTGGATGTTAGATTTTGCTGGTGGATGTTATGGTTTTAACCAAATTAACCCTCTAGTTCCCAACACCGCCTCTAGGCGGTCTCTTTAAAAATCTAAATAAAACTACTAAAACATGATTGTATGTTGTCATCCGCACTAGTATTTCTTCCCAACGCTCACACCTTTCATACACACACATTGTTTGAATAATCGTAGCTTTCTGTTAAAGGAAATTGAAGATCAAAGTTGAAAATTCTATGAAGACGTGAAAAGTAAAGCTTTTCAAAACGCCATTTTTGAGTACGCATAAATCTGCTTTTTGTATAATCAACTGTGCGCATTGAAGATGGGTTTGAACCATTTTATATTTTTGTTGGGTTTTGGAATAATGTTCGCTGGTTATGTATATTTGTGATCCATTACAAATGACTGGGGAATCTTTGTGATAGTTCAATTCCACTATTATCACACTATACCAAAAGCAGAAATGCACAGGAAGGCTTTTATTATGTGTATTGCTTATCAGTCCCTTTTGAATTAAAAAAAAATTGTTTTGTTTGTTTCTAGGATTATCCTGGATAAACTTTATCACAGTGAGACGTTGATCTTTTGTATACATCGTTGGGTCGTACAACGTATGCAACTCTTCTTATAATATAAAAAGACATTGAAGGTTGCAATGATGTTCGGCAGAATTATTTGAAAACATCCATATTATGAAAAAATCATATAGGATGAAATACTCTTGCTTATAACACTAAACTTTTGCACTCTCTTCCTTTTACTACGTGATGAAGCTACAATATGCACATATTTGTATCACACATACCTATCTATACATCACACTTACTTTCACTTTGAACACACGTACATATTACATTTTCAATAATAATCCCCCTAAAAGCGTTACGTAATTTATGAATCGTCCCTAAACAACTGTTTTCTTCGTTCCTTAGAGCGTTGCAGTAGTTCTGTGTAAGGGTTGGGTCTTAGAGATAAAAAGAGGCATGAGTTCTCGCTCCTCCGAGTTTTGTTTAAAAATTTTTTTATCAGCTTATATGTCAAACATAAAACTTCAGAAACAAATAATGTACCGCTAGTAGCACAGCTGGCTGGCTGGCTTGATTGCAGAGGGGAAGGAGCTCTCTGGCCCGGAACTTCATTCTCATTCAAAAGTTCGGTTATGGCTTGACGTCGCAGGCAAATAACTCTTACGTATGTGTTGGTGACCATACTGACATAAAAATAAATTCGCGTTAAACAATTACCAAGACTTGAACCGACAATCAATATCTCACCCAAGAAACCCCTTTACTAACTGATCTATAGCGATACATGACAGTGTCTTCGCAAAGTGACATACATAACATACATGCTGCCCGTGCATGGCATCATGCTGTTATGTATCGCGTTAGCTCAGTTAGTAAAGGGGTGTCTTCGGTGAGACAATAATTGTCGGTTCAAGTCTTGGGTAAATAATTTACCGCGAACTTTTTTTTATGTCAGTATGATCACCAACACATACGTAAGAGTAATTTGCCTGCGGCTTTAAGCCATACCGCGAACTGTTATGAGAAATAAGTTCTTGGTCAGAGAGCTGCTTCCCCTCTGCAATCAAGCCAGCCAGCCGGTGCTGTGCTACTAACGCGGTACATTAGTTGTTTCTGAAATGAACAAACATGACATGCCCCGGCACATGTGCACCGTATTGGAAAAACTACAAGGGGCAGCCCTATGGGGTTGCACGAGCTGCAGACGTAGGACATTAAGTAGTGTAAAATATTTATTTTCTTAGTACATTTATAGTAATAATAAATCCAATATATTTCTTACGTATGGTTTAATCACAACTAATCAACATCGAATATTATATATTGAACCAAACCTTCTTGGTTATCAGGTCATTTCATTTGTAGTAGGTGATCGAATCCGATTAAACTTATTTAAGAATATCTGAAGAAAGAAGACAGAAAACTGTGACCGAACTAATATCTGGAACTAAATCTTTATAGCATAAGATTAGCTTGTAAAAACTTTTCGATTGTGTGTGGTAAAAAACCCGGACCAGTGAAAAAAAATCAAATTTTAGACAATATAATCACATTTCATGTATAGACCAGAATGCTTGATCTAGTTATATTTTACCATTATTGTAACTTTCCTAAAGTACGCATACAAATATAGCGAATGCAGTGGTCTTAATCATATATCGAAACTATAAATATACAAGAATCGAAAACAATTTTATATATGGACTTAGATGCGTTTTTGCAACGGTTTTTCAAGTGGCAGTGTATTCATTCATAAATAGGTTTTGTAGTATGTACCTATTAGTAGAATCAAAATACTATAGGCTGAGTGGAAATGAATCACGTGATGGAAAAATGAATCAATGAATTGATCGAACGTAAATAATAAACTTTCGTTGTGCAATTTAGTAACAAATTAGCATTAGCATTCGCCTCAAACATTAAACCCAAGCGCACAAAGCAAAATGAATCAACGCTGATGATGATGGGTAGAGCGAAAGAGACAACTAATACCACGACACTATGTTAACCGTGTTTGCAAATGGAGCTCGCATGTACAAACTATTTTGTGTACGAATGATTATACATAAAAGTGTGCTGGAAACGAGCACAACACAAAAGATAGCATAGTGTTTGAACGGACAAGCTCAGTCACATTCACTGAGTAGCGTACCTCCACAGGCAGTGTAACGGACTTCTAACTCAGCTACACTGGCTGTGAAAACACACAGCGCAGTGATCTGCTTCGCCTGCCGTTCAACAGGGAACTGAGCTGGCTAGGCGAAATCCGTCCGTTTAAATAGTCGATGATGACGTCATTCATAGAAACGTAGCGCGCTAGGTACACAAATCTGTCGTGCTGGACTTGGGAAGCGCTATCTTCTGTGTGTAAATGCGCGATATTTTGACTAGGTTGCTCATTATTTAAATTTTTAATGCCATGATATCAAAAATCTTTGGGTTTATGGGAACATGGGGAGACTTGACCAGGTTTTCAGTTAAAACTGCATAAATCTCTAAAAAAGCCTTCAATCCCCCAAAAATCATTCAGATATAATGCGCAAAGTTATTGCGCGTCTTCATGATTTTTTGCAGAATTTTTAATTTAATTTTTGAAAAGTTACAAAAGTTTTTCTGTGATCGTTTTTTCTGGTCAAGTCTCCCCATTGCGGGGCTGAATTATATGCGTTTAAAATTGGACCACTTTTCGGTACATACCATTTTTGTAGAATTTGCAACGTGCACCCCTATATCGAAAACAAAGACGTAGTCCTACGTCAAAAAAGAAAAAAAAACAGGTGGTTCGATGAAGTGTTCCAATCACTTTTTTGCTTGGAAATTTAAAGCCAATACCATTTATAGTCTAGAGAATTCGTTGTGGTGGTTCTGACATTGTGCCCACCAAGTCCGCTCCCGTCTTTTTCGCGTTTGCACGCACGATTGAATTAACTACGTTTGTTATTTGGTATACTCCAATAATTATTAACAAGTTCGTCCTATACGTTGGAATTTTTATTGAGATTGACTGAAACGTACACGCCGCACCAACTGCTTCCTAAATGCCGCTGGAAGGTTTCGAGTAAGCTTTTGGTGTAACTAGCAATTGTATTTGATATTTGCGCTTGAAATTTAGTATGTAGCGGTAGTAATAAGCCTCCCATTTTGGTTTAAACGCAAGGACAATTTTTAAAACAGAATTTGATTGATTAGTTTAACTCATTTAACCAATTTTATCAATTCTGTAATCTAAAAATGACTTTTGAATTCAGAATGAACGTGGTGAATTTGGCACCACGTGCACGTGGTATAATCAACCTGCGCAAAACGTTGCATAACGCAGTGCTGTTTTCTGGAACAATATGTGTTATCCTTTAGCCCTTCTCCTTTTGTGGCACAGACCTGCTGGTCCATATTTATTTAGCCCTTCGTTATGCAAAATCGCGATATTATGACATATGGTCTAAGCGCGGCGTATCATGGAGCGCGGCCGTTCCTTTCAATCGGGAAAGGCCGCGTGGAATTTTGGGGAAATAATTAGAATGAAAATAATGTTTTATGCTTATAAAAGTTTGCATGCAAAACCCTTCGTTCATAATTTAGGAAATATTTCTGAACAAATCAATCGTGCGAAAGCTCTGTTCACGATTACATTTTCACTGGATACATTTCAAGATAAATGCCGTAGCTTCGTCAGTGTTCACTATTTTCACATACATGTTTAACAAACATATGACTACTAGGGTGGCACAAATTTTCATATTCAGTGAAACCGATCTAGAACTACGATCACCAGATAGATCCGGCAGATACTAGTACAGTGTACAACATTTCCATGGAAAGTAATAGGTTACGACTTCTGGTTCAAAAGTTATTCTGTATACCCACAGTGTCTATATCGTTCAAGAAAATTGAATTTATCTGAATACCCTGGCTGATATTGCAATCAAGTTAACCAACCTCTCATAAAATTATTATTATGACAGAGGAACAACATCTCATAGTAATTTTCTGGCTAAAAAATTTTTAAATGATTTAAGCTGTAGGAGAAGTATTATTAAAACCGACACCAAAAGCTTTAGATACCTTTTTCTAAGTTGTCACAAAACCAATAAAATTATATTTTTTGTGTAGAATAGTTGTTTGGAAGGTTCTTGGTGTAAGTGCGGGTTCACACACTCGACCCAACTAGCTCAATTTAATTTTCTCTCAGGGTCGGCAACCGTCTGAGGGAGGACTCGATCAACCCGAAACTTACCCTGCTTCTAAGTGGACTTTACCGAGAGATAACTATGAGAGGAATACTGGCTCTGAACACAAAAGAAAAGAATATACATTTCAGGTTTTTTTATTTTCGGATTCCGGATTATCGGTTCAACACTGTGCACGTTAAACAAACGATGGGGCCCATTGATGAACGACGAAGTGGGAGAGGAGAGGAGTCATACCTGGTAGTTTCGTCGATGTGCTGCTTTACCGGCCGGAAGATGGTGCTGTTCGGCTAGATAGCCGTTTATGGAACTCCCTGTTCCGTCGATCGATTCTTCCAAATCGGTGGTGAGATGTGCGTCGATTTCCCTGGGTTGCGGCGACGAGGGGTGCCAAGCCGTATTCGGTTGGAAGTGGCGGTGGGGAAGTAGGGGTGCTTTGGTCCGATTCCGACCGTAAACGGTTCCTTCGACTACGCACTCGTTGCGGAGCGTGGTGTCCAGCCGACGTTGAGTCCCAGTAGGTAAAAAGGATGTTTTTTCCGTGATAAACACTTCTTCTATACGGCGGGGTTTTTTTATCAAACCGAAACGAACAATGGGGACTATTAAACGTCCTCGTTGTACTACTTATTTCGGGCTTTTTAACGTTCTTCCCGTCTGGTAGCTTTGAAGGTCTACTATCGACTGACTCTTCCTTATCTTCCTTCATATCCATCTCCTCTCCCTTTCCTGTCCACACCTCTCTATTTCTCTCTCCCTCTCCCGGTCTCGACGATGACAGGATGCAGTAGTTGTGAGCAGCCAAAATATCCCCTACAAGTGGTATAATTTTGGCTGTTCAAATTTTCGGGAACATTTTAAAGGGTTTGGAAATTAATGCGGTCTTTTTCCGTCTTTTTCTGTTGCGGTTTTTCCGTTACAAAGGTTCGCGATAATTTTTATATTACCGTTTGAGAAGTACGGCTGCTTTTGACCTCGGCATTTCATTATGGCACCTTAAGGGAACTTTTACTAAGCCCCAACACCTGGTATGGATGTTCCGGGGTGGACACAAAAGGTCTCTTTTAAGGGCCGGGGTTAGGTTACAGCAGTGAGTCCGTAGTTTCTCAAACGGTAACGTTCACAGTAGTAATTTTTTCCGAAATGTTACGTTGCCTAATTAGTTTTTTTTTTAGGGTTAGAAAACTTATGCTATGTTAAACAAAAATACAGATAATATTACAACAACAAAATTACGCTAACAACAATATACATTTTTACAGAGCCAGATGAACAAAAAGAAATTTATTTTAATACACTTACACACTAATACCTGCATACTACAAACAAATTCCAACATAGATGCCTCTAAATAGTTACGAACCAAAAGGGACGGTAACAATTCTCCCTGGGACCGAATAGAAAAATCGCGAAGTTATTTTTCGTCAATTGTCTTTACCGAATTCCATTGACCCCCCTTCCTAATCGTCCCCTCCACGATGATGAGAAACTGGACCAACATTATTTACTCGGTAGTTTGTTGAAAGCTCGCTGTCGTTTTCTTATGCTTTATTATTTTTCTGCGCAATCTAGGGTTTCCTACCCTAATTTGCCTTCCTGTTCTTACACAGTGCATGGGAGAAATAGTAGGATCCTCTCGCCATTCAAACCCCTCTCAAGACCATTGCTGAGAAATTCTTCTACACTTTTTTCATTCATCTATGCTCAAACATACATCACAGTCATACTTCACAGTCAGTGGACGCGTCCGCCCTAATATCGTTCATTCTTATACTCACTCATCCATTCTCACTCATATAAGGCTAACTCATTTTAGGGACATCATACAGATTTCTGTCTCCTAAAGAAGCTAATACATATTTTAGGCTAATTTTTCTGCCTATGTAGTTTCATTGTTATATTGCTATAGATATGCCTAACAACTATCTACTACTAATCTGTTTTATTTTGCATCTAAGCCATTCGAATTTTGAATTCGAATGTAGAGCTGTATAAAATCTACTGTATCGGCACTCCTATAAAATCTCTATTCGCTAATAGAGATTCTAGCCGATATATTTAGCTGGAAACCAGTCCTAAGTGAAACGAACTACCCTACTCTGACAGTTGTCAACGTTGACGAAATCTGTTCAGACATTCAGGTGAAACTAATTGCCGAGATAAAAACGTCGTTGGTGTTTATTGGTGTAACCCGCATTTTTAGAATAATTTCTAGGATCACGATGAATGTTCTTCGATACCGAACATCGACGATGGTAGCTAACCTAGTTAGACTAAGCGAGGATCATGCAGACTTCCGGACAAAGGTGGCCAATCCGTCAGCTGGTTTCAAGCCTTCCTGATGGTGAATGGATAATTATTACGCCATTGAATGCTTTTGTTCATTTGATTTTTGTTTCAGGGCTATCGTCGGACAGGGGATCGGTGGAAGGACGTATAAATGGCTCGCATTGGCGAAAGTGATTTATTTATAGATATACAAATTTATACATTAACAAAGTGAATATATTATCCTGGCTTTAAGTGGGCTGCAGGCCACACTCCCAGGTTTTCCCCTCGGGATCTTCCAATTCGTAGGACGATGTACCAATTCGTGCTTTGATTTTCGCGGCAAGGTACATTGGCCCATATTTTGTGTTGTAGTGTTCCGCGGCACACGAGTGTTTCATATTGCGGCGATATACTGTCTGTCCAATTTGAAACGGCTCGGCGAATGATTGGTGACGTGAATCATGCTTTGCTTTTCCCACTGCGTGGGCTTTCTTCAAGTTGGTTTGAACTAGGTCGTAAATTTGTTGAAAGAGTTCTTTCTTCACTTCAGTCCTCTGTTCGATACTCGGCTCATCCGTCTTGGTGAACCAGCGATGCTCGGTTCCCATAACGAAAGCTTCATGTCCGTGAATGATAAAGAACGGGGTTAACGTAGTGGCCGAATGAACAGAGGTATTCATGATCGTTTCGATTTCCGCTAGTTGACTATCCCACAGCTTTTGGTCTTCCCGAACATATGTCCGAATGGCCGCATTGATTGACCGATTGACCCTCTCTACAGGATTTGCCTGAGAGTCGTATTTCGAGTTCAACCAATGCCGAACATTGAACCGTTCCAGTAGCGCCTTAAACTCACGGGATAGGAATACGGTAGCGTTATCTGTGATAATAGTTTCCGGTGTCGAAAATCGCAGAAACCACTGGTTTTTCAAAATGCTACAAAGAGTGGAGCTATCTATCCGTCGTACTGGCGTTAGCATTACCCATTTGCTGAATAAGTCCAGTACGACTAAGATATGCTGGTTGCCCCTTCGGCTTCGGGGGAGGGGGCCGATGTAATCTGCCGCAATAATTTGCCACGGGTGAGTAGTTATTCGTTGCTCTCTCAATGACGGTACCACCGGTACGTGGGCGGCTTTGACCTCTTTACAGGTAACACAATTTTTAATATATTCCTTTACATCTTGAGCTATTCGAGGCCAGTAATATTTTTGCCTGATTTTAGCCAAGGATTTCTCAATCCCGATGTGCATCGAATGATCGTGACAATCTTTTAAAATGGCATCCCTTTGTTCATGCGGGATTACCATTTTCCATTCAAATCTGTAGTCGAATGGTTGATTTGGGGTGGGTACAAATTTATATAGGGCGCCATCGAAAAATTGAAAGTCCACATAATCGTCTGGCCGACTGATGACTTTCTTTTTCAAATCTTCGTACCAAGCGGAAACCGATCGAGTGGTTACTAAGGCAACACATCGCGACAGAGCATCCGGAACCACGTTGTCTTTCCCTTTCCGGTGAATTATTGTCATGTCGTAGTGTTGTAGAGTGAGGCTCCACCGGCTGCATCGCGATGAAATTTTCCATTTCGTCCTTAATATGTGGGTTAAAGCCGACGAGTCGGTTATTAAGGTGAAATGTGATCCTTCGACATACCCACGGAAGGCTTCGATGGACAAAAGCGCGGCCAAAGCCTCTTTCTCACAAGCATGATAGTTCCGCTGTGGTGTTGTCAGCTTGTGAGAAAAGTAGGCGATGACCCTCTCCTGTTCTTCGTGGTCTTGCGTGAGTACACCAGCCACGGCCACATCACTGGCGTCCGTCTGAATGGAGAATTCCTTCTCGAAATCAGGACTGGCCGGTATGGGTGAAGTAATTAATTTTTCTTTTATGGAACAAAACGCCTCTTCAGCTTCATCGTTCCAACTCAAAATTTTTGCTTTAGTTTTAAGGAGGTCCGTGTGTGGAGAGGTAGCACCACTAAAATCATCGATAAAACGACGATAGTAGTTGGCCATTCCTAGCAAACGTCGTAATTTTGTAACTGTGTTTGGCCGCTCATATTCGACAATCGCCCGTACTTTCTCGGGGTTTGCTCGAAGGCCTTCGGTCGAAAGCAAGTAACCTAGGAATGGCAACTCACTGACTCCGAATTTCGATTTCTCCAGGTTTATGGATAGGTTGGCCGCAGTTAGTCTCTGTGCCACCTCTTCAAGTAATTTTACATGTTCCTCAAATGATTCGCTAACTATGACCACGTCATCTAGATAGACGAACACTTTTGGTTCTAATTCTCCGTGGCCAAGAACTTGGTCCATTAATCGCGATAAGGTAGCGGGACTATTAACGAGCCCGAAAGGCAGTCGCGTAAATTGAAACATACTTTTCCCTTGTATGCTAAACGCGGTAAATCGCCTCGATCGTTTCTCCAAAGGGATTTGTAAAAAGGCCTCGGATAAATCGATGGTGCTCAAATACCGGGCCTTCGGTAATTGGCCCAAAATCCGTCCAGGGTGAGGCAAAGGATATGCGTCCTTTACGGTGCGTTCATTCACCTTTCTGGCATCTAAGCATAACCGTACCTTTCCTGATGGTTTTATTACTGGTACCACATTGAGAGACCAGTCCGAATGACAACGCTCGAGAATGCCTATGCTAAGCAAGCGGTCCAGCTCTTCGGCCACCTTCTCGCGTACCTTAGGCGACATAGTGTATGGATACTGACGAATGGGTGGTTTGCATTTCCATTCGTCTAGGATTTCAATCGAATGTTCGATCAGTGGTGTTGTCGGTAAGCTATCAGGGAGGGCGGCTTTAAATTTTTGTTTCACCAGTGCAAGAACTGAAAGTTCGTCCGGTGAAAGCGTAGAGATCGGTTCCGAACATTGAGCTGTGTCATTGCCTACCTGTGTTAGAGCACAATGTTGTACTTGAGGATAAATGTTGAAACGCGACCAGAAGTTCATGCCTAATAAGCAGTCTACTAATAGATCATCAATTACTAATGTTGGTACGATTTTCACTTTACTGTCAAAGTTGTACGGTAGGTAAATTTCCCCAACGATGTTCAACATGCCACCGCCAGCTGATCTCAATTCCAATTTTTCACTTGGTGGTTTAAGTTTATGGTAGCGTAAGCGGTTGCATAAATTGTTGCTGATGAGAGTCCGATTACTACCTGAGTCCAAAAGTCCCTTTACTTTCAACCCACCCACGTTGACCCAAGCGTACGGTCGGTTGTCGTTCACATTTAATAAGGTGATCTCTAAAATTTGGGGCGCTTGATTTATATACCACTCTGGCTCTACATGCTCCCAGTAGTCGGACTCGGTATCAGATGATGCATTGTTTACGCAGACTTCTCGGACAGCCGGCGATTTTCGGCCATCTGTTGTCCGTTTTTTTGGCAGTACGGACAGTGCTGGGTGTCGAAACCTTTGAACCCACAAATGAAACATATGAGACCTTTCAAGGATCGACACTGTTCCACCTGGTGATTAGGTTGGCGACAGTTCAAGCAGACGTCCGCGGGTGGTGGTTTAAACCCTGCCACTAAGAAATCAATAGTTCTTCTCGGTTTGGAAGGCCCTTCCTGCGGATTGGTTGTGTCCGCTCTCTTTGGGTCTGGAGTTTTCTTTCCAGCTTCGTTAGTCTGGATGGTTGGTTTGCCATTTCCGAAAGAGTCTGGTGTGGATCTGAAAGTTTTACCTTCATCAGATCGATTTTGATTAGAACGTTGGGGCTTTCCGCTAGCATTTCTGAAATTTTGTGCTTCTCTCTGAGCGACCACGTTGACGGATTTCTCATTTCCAAATACCGTCTGATGTAATGAAAAATTGGAGGCGTCTATTAAATGTCCTGCTTCTATCAATTCTGGGAGACTCCCCAATGGCTTCCAGAGCAATGCTTTTTTATAATCTGACCTAAGATTTCGCTTTAACATTTCGAGCTTTTCCTGGTCATCCATTTGGATGGTCATGGATCTCAACATTTTCTCGACGTCAAAGAAATAATTTTGAAATGTCTCATTTCTTTGTTGTCTACGTAGATATACGCGTGACCGCATCATTGAATCGAGTTCCGGATGGCGGAAGGTTTTCCGGAGCTCATAAACCAAATGTTGCCAGCTTTGCAACCGATAATTAGAGCGCATCGACATGTACCAGTTCGCGGCTGGCCCGGTAAATAAATGAAAAGCCGAATCAAATAGCTCCTCTTCTGAAACCCGTTCTGAAAGAGAAAGTTGTTCAACGAGTGCAAGGAATTCATTGAGCTTTGTCCCCTGATCTGTACCCGCGTACTTCTCAATATTCCATTGAGAGACCGGCAATGTTCTGTGTGAGGTTCGTGGTTCGTGTACTGGGACCACGGGAACTGGTCGTGGTGTCGGCGGATAGTATCCCGGAATTTGGGGTATCCGCTGACTATTGGTTGTGAAAGGGGGACAAAAATTGCTAGTATACGATGGATTTGGAACCGGAAGTGGTCAACTTAGATCTGATGCGGTGGTAACAGGCTGAAAACCGGTCTGATAACCTATATAATTATATGGAAATTGTTGATTGGAAAAAGAAGTAGGGCCTTCTGGTCGATTAAACAAAATGGGTTCTCCTGGGGGAATAGGATAACGAGAAAAACCTGCCGTTAAAGTTATACCTGGTTGAACTAAGGGGGTGGGTATTGGTCTGGAATATTTCGTGGTTATTGTAGTAATGGTAGAAATTTTAGGAATAGCCCCGGTGGCAGTCACTGGGATTGTGAGGCTATTTGAAGTGTTTGAGGTGCTGTGATTAATCATATTATCTATTGCTGGGTATGTGGTAGTCTGAATATTTTGATTATGACCGTCTTGAACTTGTTGGTTGGAAAGACTATTCGATAAAGACTCATGATCTGTCCGGAATTTTCTTAACAGGCTTAGCTCAGTTTCGAGTGCTAAAAGTGTGTCTCTATATTTACTGAGGTCTGTTGAGCCACCGGCGGCTTCCGCAATCCCTAATCTTCTAAAACAGTCCACCATTTCCTGTTCAATAGGAGTTATTGTATCGTGCGGATTTGGAATTGCATCACTGCCCTCGCCTGGTACGTTCGAGTTGTTTCCCGGTATCGGTTGCGCGCCATGGCCCTTGCTATAATATAGGTTCAGTTGGTTTATCACTCTTGCTAAAAGCTCCTCTGCCCGCTGCTGTTCTAAATCGCTTGAATTATTAGACACTAGCACCAAACGATTCGCTAAGTGCAACAAAAGAGACTGGTTTTTTTGGGGCGACATTGGAATTCAGCATGGCCGACATTTCAAATTTATCTAATTTAGCCTGGCAAACTTCTAATTCATGCTCCGGCGTTTCCAACAAAATTTTATCGCGATACTCGTTTCCCTTTTCTTGCCTCATCGCATCGCATACCATGCGCCGAAGTCGTGACATTGTTGGTTCCCCTGTGACAATAATACCTCTCATAGCGAGCTCCACCTCTAACTCATCCCCATCCAAAAAATCTACGCGCAGATCTGCGTAGCTTTTTAGCACGTTTTCTCTAGAAAACATACTGATCTCTTTCCCTACGCTCGACTGTCCTACTGTTGGAAATATATTTGAAGAAACAGCGTGACCGAATGATCCTAACCCAAGCACTATGAAATTCGAGGAGGTGCGTTGGAACAATGGAACACAATCAACTAAACGTGGCTTTCAACAAACTTTGTACACGCTGTTTCTTACTCCAATGGTTCAAACAGTTTTCATCTCACGTGGGAACTCAAGGAGGGAAATCTAAAGAAAATGATCGAGACACGTGACGAATTATTTTCGAGTCTCCCTGAGTACGGGTAAAATATTCTAATTGATTAGAATATTTTTATTTTTAGAAGGATCGCCAATTGTAAGTGCGGGTTCACACTCTCGACCCAACTAGCTCAATTTAATTTTCTCTCAGGGTCGGCAACCGTCTGAGGGAGGACTCGATCAACCCGAAACTTACCCTGCTTCTAAGTGGACTTTACCGAGAGACAACTATGAGAGGAATACTGGCTCTGAACACAAAAGAAAAGAATTTACATTTCAGGTTTTTTTATTTTCGGATTCCGGATTATCGGTTCAACACTGTGCACGTTAAACAAACGATGGGGCCCATTGATGAACGACGAAGTGGGAGAGGAGAGGAGTCATACCTGGTAGTTTCGTCGATGTGCTGCTTTACCGGCCGGAAGATGGTGCTGTTCGGCTAGATAGCCGTTTATGGAACTCCCTGTTCCGTCGATCGATTCTTCCAAATCGGTGGTGAGATGTGCGTCGATTTCCCTGGGTTGCGGCGACGAGGGGTGCCAAGCCGTATTCGGTTGGAAGTGGCGGTGGAGAAGTAGGGGTGCTTTGGTCCGATTCCGACCGTAAACGGTTCCTTCGACTACGCACTCGTTGCGGAGCGTGGTGTCCAGCCGACGTTGAGTCCCAGTAGGTAAAAAGGATGTTTTTTCCGTGATAAACACTTCTTCTATACGGCGGGGTTTTTTTATCAAACCGAAACGAACGATGGGGACTATTAAACGTCCTCGTTGTACTACTTATTTCGGGCTTTTTAACGTTCTTCCCGTCTGGTAGCTTTGAAGGTCTACTATCGACTGACTCTTCCTTATCTTCCTTCATATCCATCTCCTCTCCCTTTCCTGTCCACACCTCTCTATTTCTCTTTCCCTCTCCCGGTCTCGACGATGACAGGATGCAGTAGTTGTGAGCAGCCAAAATATCCCCTACAAGTGGTATAATTTTGGCTGTTCAAATTTTCGGGAACATTTTAAAGGGTTTGGAAATTAATGCGGTCTTTTTCCGTCTTTTTCTGTTGCGGTTTTTCCGTTACAAAGGTTCGCGATAATTTTTATATTACTGTTTGAGAAGTACGGCTGCTTTTGACCTCGGCATTTCATTATGGCACCTTAAGGGAACTTTTACTAAGCCCCAACACCTGGTATGGATGTTCCGGGGTGGACACAAAAGGTCTCTTTTAAGGGCCGGGGTTAGGTTACAGCAGTGAGTCCGTAGTTTCTCAAACGGTAACGTTCACAGTAGTAATTTTTTCCGAAATGTTACGTTGCCTAATTAGTTTTTTTTAGGGTTAGAAAACTTATGCTATGTTAAACAAAAATACAGATAATATTACAACAACAAAATTACGCTAACAACAATATACATTTTTACAGAGCCAGATGAACAAAAAGAAATTTATTTTAATACACTTACACACTAATACCTACATACTACAAACAAATTCCAACATAGATGCCTCTCAATAGTTACGAACCAAAAGGGACGGTAACATTGGCAAGACCTATTTTTGTGAGGTCCTCAAAAAATTAATTTAATAAAAAATAATTTTCGCTACACTTTATCATTGAAAATGTAATATGTACGTGTGTTCAAAGTGAAAGTAAATGTGATGTATTGATAAGTATGTGTGATACAAATATGTGCATATTGTAGCTTCATCACGTAGTAAAAGGAAGAGAGTGCAAAAGTTTAGTATTATAAGCAAGAGTATTTCATCCTATATGATTTTTTCACGGTATGGATGTTTTCAAATAATCCTTCCGAACATCATTGCAACCTTCATAAGATATTTTGGCAGAAAGTTGAATGAATAGCGCGCAAGTCTCAGGCAGAATGACAGAAAAATATTTCATGCCGTGCCGTTGGACCTTTGTCCAACTGAAAAACATCTGAACGCCAAAATCTCATGTCAAATTTGCTTTGACAATCTATTTATTAATCTTTTACAATACTAACGTCTTCTTTGGAGAGTTTTTGACATTTGTCAGTTGGTTCAACTAGCGAATCAAATTCGTTGGTTGGACATAGGCTGTGGACCAACCAGTGAATCACGACTGTATATTCCTCATTCATGACTATAATACAACCCGTGCAAAAACGGCTTTCGTTGATAATGGTTTTCCTCAAGGCGAGATGGATGTCGCAATAAAATCACCTCCCCGACTAAAAATGAACCCACCCTCCGCAACCGGGCCATTTGTAAACTTTTCCGGGCTGAAGACAAGAAATGTTTGGATCTATTGCAGATTTTTCGAGTTCTGATGAAGCAATATTCGGCGGTGACAGAAACATCAATAATTAGCCCTGATAAGCTTCTGGTGGAGGAAAATAATTTGAAGCACGCAAATTATATTGCTGGCTACGGGCCTTTTCCAAAGGAGTATAGTGTATATGTACCATCTAATCGGGTTGAATGTGACGCGGTCGTCCCCGTGTTAGCTGTTTTACCCCTTTATAAGACAGTAGCAACTATATTGTCACCAAGCAAGCATCCTCGGCATCCGGTAAACTCGAGTCCATGCAAGACATTCCTCCGGAGGAAGAGTACGGCTTCTTGGGTGGCTTTATTCTCAACACCGCTATTCAAGCTCAGAAAACGTGTACCAAACGCGAACTCTCGTGGAAGGTCTCCCAACCCGTGGTGGGACAAAAAGTGTTGAAACGTGTACACGAAGAAGGCCACCGGCGTACAAGATCAACCGGAATGGCGGGTTAGTTGAGCCAATGAAAATTTTTATGAAAGCCAACAAACGCTTACTGTCGCTGGTTCGTTGACGGATTAATGAGAGAAACTGAACCTGTTTTACCCCTTTATAAGACAGTAGCAACTATATTGTCACCTTTTCTTTTCCTGCATGGATAATACAATTAACTCGATTTTGAATAAAATACTCTACACCCTATAAGTTGGTGATCAAAATTTGTAAAAACAAGTATTTTTTATACGAAAACGCGGTTCTTGAGTTGCAAAAATTACAAAGATCAAAATAAAATGAATCTAAATAGGTGGCAATATAGTTGTCACCGCCCGTTAAAAAAATGTCAGTCTTCCTAATGTTCGATGTACTTCAAACGAGATCGGTGCGAATATAAAGACCAATCGATCTGGATCAGGAATTCACAGATAAGCGAAGGTGGTTTATTGCTTATTACCTGATTAACAATAAATCACCCCTGAATTTTGAGAAGAAATTAAAAATGAGACCACAGATTACAGACGTACAGTCCAGAACGAAAGTTATTTAAAAACTAGTGTAAAGTTTCAAATCGATGTAAGTTGAGAATAACATAGAGGCAGGCCCGTGCGCAAAGGAGCGAAGTAAGGAGGAGGGGGGCTCAAACCCATTCCAATGAAGGCTTTGAATTACTTTTGAAATGTTTCTCTTCTTTCTGAGCTTGCAACATCAGCTATGGATGAAAAACAACAAACAAACAACACGAAGTCAGAGAAATCGGGATAAGATCATCCAGAAAAACCACCGCCTGTAGTCTGTCCTAGTGTCTGAGAGCTAAATGGTTTACGAAAACGGGAATCGGTAAGCAAAAATTCCTATTTCTATAAGAGTACCCCGCTCAGGACCAGCTAAATAGGATAATTCGAAACGACTAGCGCCAAGAAAGGTAGTTGTAAAGACATGTCGGTCATTAGGGTCACCTCTGGATCGTTTCGCGTCTCGGCAGGTGACGATATTTACAGTAGACATCAGCAAGTTAGATATACCGCGAAAGTTGGACAGCAAGCAAAAAACAACAGCAATGGGAAATCTACGAACAATTTACACAAAATAAAAAGAGTAAACACACAATCCCTACTGAGGTAATACCTAACGGTGACTGCGTAAGTTGAATGCTGGTAGGAACAAGAGGTTTTGGTTTAGTCGGTAAGCTTACTACAAATCACTGCAGTAATCCGCACTGCCACGAGCCACAGGCAGCGCTGTCTGTTCAAGATTCCTTCTCGATAACAGGCATTGTCCCAATTTGTTGAGCTGAGTCGATTGATACAAAAGAATAGGCCCTCCAGACCTGAGAAAAGATCTTCAAAGTTTGAGGGTTGCTATACCCTTCTTTTGAAAGAAACGAATAAAACCAGCCCCCTTAAAAATGTCCTGAGCACTGGCCTGCACAGAGGTGGAGGTAAAAACAGTGAATCTAGCAATAACAAAAATGGTTACATAAAAACGGGCATAACGGTAGCTAGCTTAAGCTTTCGTTTGGGTTTCTTCCTATACTATCCTTAAGAAATAGAGTTTCATAAAATGTGTTTACCGGGCGGTGGCAACTATATTGCCAACTTTTTCAAAACAGTTTTTATTACGAAATAAATGTAGATTCTAAACTAAGTGAAAGAACCGTGTTTCCATTAATATAACATTCATTATTAGCCCCAAACTCTCGGCCTTATCAAGGGTGAAAGACCCCATGCTTCAGTCAGGGAAGATACAGGATGTTTGTATTCAACATCAGTGGCAGCTGACGGGAATACGTCATACGTCAACTTAGACTCTTATCGGGTGACCTTCGTCGGTTTTTCTCTACCTACCTCCTCTTTGACAATGACCATCTACCTGTTCGCCTTTTTGTGTCACGGGTAATGAAATGCAAATCAGGACACACAGCCTCCCATTGTAGCAATAAGGTTCGTTGTGGGAAATGCGATGAGAATCATGTGGATGACTCCTGGGGGAGGGGTGTCGAAAAGTATCTTTACAGTGGGGGAAATCAACATAAACTCCCGACATGATGATACAGTGCGGAGAGAAACTGAAGAGTTCCCTTCAGGGACGCTCTAAGGGATCTTTCGCAGAAATGCTGCTTTAAATAGCTAAGCCACAAGTCTCTACAAAAATCTATACTGACTTGTCTACTGACGATGGTGACTCTGATGAACACCAGGAGGGAACATCTTCTGCTGCGCCTAGAAGCAATAGAAAAGGAGGAACTTTTCCTCTCCTAAGATTCGTTGTAATGTTCAGAAGGTGTCTCTTCAATGTCCTCCAAAAATAACAGTACTTACTGGTGTAAAACCGAAGCAAACAGCTCCTGGTCTCCGAATCTTGAGCTTAGAAAAGAAGTTCCCAGCACTGTGGACCGTATTGTTACAGAACATTTCTGACCCTCTTAAAAGCAGGATGCTTTCTCACTGCAATAAAAACATTCTTAATGCAGTTGACTGCAAAATAGCCCCTCCTTTCAGCGATTGTATCCTTCGATAGCTAATTCGAACGAGGTCACGGATTTGATCACTGTTTAACAGTAGCATTGCAAAAACATTATCCCGAAACTCGATCCTTTTAAAATTTATTATGCGAAACATGACGTACTTCAGAAATAGATTTTAATTTTATTTGCTTGGATCGAGAACACTCTTACGGAAGAGTACTTTTGGGGATCAAAAATTGCTATTTTTTTCAATAGAATTAACCTTCCCTAGGCACCAGGCATTGAAGATCTTGCGACATTGCAGAACTCTTTCACGCACCGAAGTTAGTTTTAGTTGATTTTAACTCCCACGGCATAGCATGGGATTGCTTGCATGATAATGATAATCGAAATCTACCTCACTCCAAAAACTTTGTGATAACTTCAAGATGATCATTTTAAACACCGGTGAAATGACACGGATCCCTGCTCCCCCAGCGCGCCCAAGCTCCTTAGACATGTCCCTCTGCTCGACTCGGTTAGATTGCATGTGGAAGGTAATTCCTGATCGACACGGCAGCGAGCCTCTGCCAATCTTAATCACTATTGATAACGGCTTAAGGCCAACGAGTACAATCAATATTTTGTATGACCTCAAACGAAATAGTGATTGGAAGAGCTAAGCATCCTCGGCATCCGGTAAACTCGAGTCCATGCAAGACATTCCTCCGGAGGAAGAGTACGGCTTCTTGGGTGGCTTTATTCTCAACACCGCTATTCAAGCTCAGAAAACGTGTACCAAACGCGAACTCTCGTGGAAGGTCTCCCAACCCGTGGTGGGACAAAAAGTGTTGAAACGTGTACACGAAGAAGGCCACCGGCGTACAAGATCAACCGGAATGGCGGGTTAGTTGAGCCAATGAAAATTTTTATGAAAGCCAACAAACGCTTACTGTCGCTGGTTCGTTGACGGATTAATGAGAGAAACCGAACCTGAAACAGTACTAACGAGAGAGTAGAATTTTCAAACCGTTGGTATTCTAGAGCGAATCAGTCATAAACGGAAAACTAGAACTAGGCAGGCTCATATGGGCATGATCGAAAGGAAATGTGAAGAATTCTTTGTCTTCTGCAGAGTAGGAGTTGGGCGTTGCACCCATATTTACCGCATGGTCTATGGTAGAACATAACTCATCATCATGTTTTACCGCCGACGCCGGTAAAACATGATGATCGTTTCTCTTAGTCTCAAATTTGCCGAAAATAGCCAACAAAATCGATACAGTAGAACCTTGCGGCAATTAAAACATAGTAACATATGTATTTTTCGCAAATTTATTTGTCGACATCACGAATTAGCTTCGTGGGCCTTCCCCAGGGCTCATGTCTAAGCCCCCTTCTCTACAATTTTTAAGTGAATGACATTGACAGATGTCTTGTTAATTCCGTCACGCTAGGGCAGCTTGCAGATGACGTTGTGGTCTCTATTACAGATCCCAAAGCTGTCGATTTGCAAGGACCATTGCATGATGACTTGGACAATTTGCCTGCTTGGGCCCTCCAGCTGGGTATCGAATTCTCCAAGGAGAAAACTGAGCCAATCGCACAAACATGCGCCGAGCATTGTTCCACCAGATCTCAACTATTAAATTACCTTCAGGCCCGAGTAAGGTCATCTAATGTCCCGATGCGGGATGTACTGGCAAACCTCGATTTCCTCTATATGTCCCTCGTATGTACCTTCCTAAAAACCATCAATATATAGATTTACCTGCCCCTTTTATTTTTATTATCATTCTCAAAAGTGTCCTCTTCCACATATATCGTACAACCTTGATGGTTTGATGCAAGTGACACGAAACATCTCTGTCGAAAATGTTAACAAACGCGGAATTTGCAGAACAAACATCACACGCGCAACTCGATATGTTGTCGGTCGTCATCTGACGAAGACCGCCCGAGTCTGTAATCGATGCCGTTGATCTCCCGTTAACTTGAACCCCTGTTTCTAATACCAAGGAATGATTCCCCCCCTCTCCCTCTGTTTTTTTAGAATTTATAATCAAAGCAACGTTCGATTTTTAAAATAACAAAATGAAATTATTTAGCTCATGCACTAAAAAATCAAGAAGTTTTCACCTTCATCATTAAGGGGTTATATACAAAGTTGGAAATCAAAAAATCGAATAAAAATTATTGAATATTCTGAAAGTACACATCGCAAAAACTACTCATCCAATTTTCATATTTTTTTTTGGAATTGTTTGTATTTACACTTGTACTTGAACGTTGTTTTTTCATCCAAAATTATCAATTCATTGCAGTGATTTTTTGTTTAAAACTCCATTTTATGATCAACATATTTTTTTTGAAGGAAACTCTTTTTTATTGGGAAAACGCTCCGTTCAAGTTTACCACAATACGTTTTTCTTAAATAATCAGTTTACTTTTTTGATTTCAGTTGAGCGGTTCGGCTTGGAGACCGTTCATTGCAAACCTCTGCCAAAAAATAAGCTTCGGGGATGGGCCAGAACTCCGCCAATCTTGAATATTTTTTTTAATTCAGCTTGTTTTTTTCGAACTTCGAGAGAACTACCACTACTACTTTCGCTTTTTCGAATAAAATTTGCATTAAGCACTTTAAAAAAAATAACGAACTTAGCTCACTTTTTCGCCACAACTTTGTATGTAACCCCTTCATAGAGGTATAATTCAGTCCCTAGGGTGGCTCAACTTGTTGAACAAAGCCTATGTTAAGGGTTAGCATATTATGTACTAGACTACCGCCCCAATACCTCAACAGTAACAGTTCCAGGGGGTTCGTTTAGGGCGTATGTTTAAAAACAGGGCATTGCCATCACCACGTTAAAACACACAAAATTCACATCAGATTTACAAACCATTTTGTAAGTTTCTATCACAGGGTGTCTACTATAAAGTAGCCTTGCTTTATTGGTATTATTGAAATATCTCATGAAGTATTCAGACTTCCATATGAATCTTTTACACCATCTTTCCAACATGATTCTAAATATTTAGAAAGTAAAAAATGGTTCGAGATATAAAAATATTCAATTTGTTTATACTAATTTCCGAACTCTTAAGTTCAATAAAAAATCCAACTTTAATTTTAATTTCTTTCCATATATTGTAAAGTTTACGAGCAGGGCCGTCGAGATCGGCGGCGGGCCCCAAGGCTAGTGTAACTGACGGGCCCTTCTCAACTTACTTATTTGAATCTTGATTAGAGGACTTGTATATATTCATTCATATATCAAACTATGTTGCTGTTGCTAAAATTGCTATGGTTACGAGTTTTTCAATTAGCGGGTTCCTGGGTACTCTTTTGCCCTGTTAAAAATGTACACAATGGTTAACAACCTTATTAGAGGTATATGGAGATAATCCGTGTATTCGCACCACGTTTGTGTCATCGCCTTTATATATACAGAGGTACTGACTTCATGTAGCCACATTCAATGATATATTTAATTTTGCGCAATAAACGCTTCTACTTGATTATTAGTCTGAAAAATAATCAGTACACTATGTCCAACTATGAAATTGTAAGGTATAGACATTGATCATCTTTACCTCCATTTGCAAATTTGATATTTTTAACTTCTCCAACAAGTGATTTTAAGGGACACCTCGAAAAGTAAACAGGAATACAGTTTGACCACAGTACGGCCATTTTCCGCTTTCCGCTCATTCATTTTTATTCACGTTCGACACAGTAGGTTGAAGTAGGGGAGAGTGGGGCTAGTTGGCGGGGTTTTTTGGTTTCAATTGTTATCGCCGATTTTTTTAAAGTGTTTGATGCATTGTCTCCATTTTTAGAGACAAAAATATGTGACGCGGAAAACCCGCTAACTTACCCCGGCCCCGGGGTAAGTTGGCGGTATGTGGGTATACGCCAAAAACTAAGCAATCAAATGGAGATTCAATTACTTCAATTAATTTCAAGGGTCCTTTTGAAACGTGCTGAATGTCTTTTCGAGAAAACTGTATATTAACCGACATTTGCTATTATATTTCAGTTTCAATACCCCGCAATTTTGACTTTGACGCGTACTCCCTATACAAAAGAAAATTTTCGAAATTTTTTATGCAATTGGCCGGAATAAATGTCTCCTACATTGGCGAGATACACAAGAAAAAGATTTTCTTACTTTGGAGTGAATTCCAGAAATAAAATATTTCATGATTTTATTGCACTGTAAATAGTACCGCCAACTTATCCCACGTGCAGCACCGCCAACTTGCCTCAACCGCATATTTTATTAAAAATTATTTAAAAAATTACTTTTGTTTGTGGATAGATGTAATATCTATACGGATGCTCTTTTCACGCGCTATCGAAAAATATAATCATTCGAGAAATAGATTTAAAATCACTCTAAATAACGCAAAGCATTTAAAATTTAGAACATTTACGTGGTATACTCGAAAACACAATATTACCCACAACTTCCACCAAACAAATCGTTTTGCAACAAAATCACATTGGATAACGGGTTTTACCTAACTTGAGGTACACAAGAAGAGCCAGCGCTATATGTCTAATTGAAACAGAGAAAAAGGGATTCCGCCAACTTACCTCAACCGCCAACTAGCCCCGGGCTCCCCTACGATATTTTGCTTCTGTGGTTTAGACAAAATGATACACGGGTAGATTTATCTGTTGGTAGCGGTGGAGCAGTTTTTAGCTTTTGTTGTTAGCAAGAATAAGGTAGCAAATTCAGCTCGTAATTCTCGTTTAACCCTACAACGGTTTCGTAACTTTTTCTATACGTAAACGGTTTTGTGGGTACATTCGTACCCCAGAATTAAAACCGCTCTAATATGCCTAGTTTTTATTGATTTATAATTAAATTAGATATTTTTATTCAAAAATAAGCCAATCAAAGCAGCCTTTTCAAAAATAATCGTGCTTTGCAAATTTTTTATGCACATTTTCATTTTTATACAATTTGTCCTAAAAATACGTCAACATCCCTTTTTAACCTTAATATTGCTATAACTTCGGAAGCTTCTAACCGATTTTTACTATCTATACGGCGTTGTAAATATTATTAAATTGCTTTTTGAACAAATAGTAAATAATTCAAAAACCGACCAAAAAGTGCATTTATTCCGATGCTTGTTTGAACACCAAATACAAATACAATACAAATAGTAAATATACAGCAATATGCAGTAACGAAGTTAAAATAGGCGATGAAGGAACAGACCAGTGCATTGTACGTTCCAGAACTTGGGCTACAGAAGATGAGGAATTGAGTGGTGCGTAGTACATATTATATACAAATCATATTTTGACATCAAAACCAAAAAATACGATTACGATCCAAGCGCCTTTTCTAGTTACTTTGCTATAGTAGCATTATTAAATCAAATAACAGATTTAATTGTTCAGCAGTGTTGAAGCCTATACAATTTCACGCAAGTTACTATGTATCGATATTTTGCTTATAAAAAAGATATAATAAATTTTCCGAATTATATACACATGATAAAACACTAACGTAAACGGTTTTGTGGGGTACATTTGTACCCCAGACAAATTTTAAGCAAGCACTGTTAGGTTATTTAAGTGAAACAAATAGGTTGCACCAGCTTTAATGGAAGTTTAATAATCAAATTGATTTATGATAAAGTTTGCTTGCAGTTAAAATAAACCGTAACGGAATAGCAGGGATTGCAAATAGCTCTGGGGTACAAATGTACCCCACAAAACCGTTGTAGGATTAAAAATATAGAACAACCGAGAAAATTTTCTAATCATAGCTTTTATGAAGGTTTTCTTGGAAAGGGTCCTTTCCAAGAAAACCTTCATAAAAGCTATGATTAGAAAATTTTCTCGGTTGTTCTATATTTTTAATCCTACAACGGTTTTGTGGGGTACATTTGTACCCCAGAGCTATTTGCAATCCCTGCTATTCCGTTACGGTTTATTTTAACTGCAAGCAAACTTTATCATAAATCAATTTGATTATTAAACTTCCATTAAAGCTGGTGCAACCTATTTGTTTCACTTAAATAACCTAACAGTGCTTGCTTAAAATTTGTCTGGGGTACAAATGTGTGACGTTTTAATGTAGAAGTCGGTTTTAATACGCTGTTGGAATATGCAGTAATAGACAAAAAATGACACAGAACGCAGTAATAAGGAATTAAACGCAAATAAAACAACTGCGAGTACAGCGGGCAAACGACTGCTAGTACTGGTGACTGAATTGAACTGATTTGATTTCCTTATTTGGCACATAGCAATTGGCTTCTTATGGATATCATAAACATCTCTAGCGACGCCCAAAATTAGTGTTCCATCTTAACACAAAGCATTTTTGGCGAAAAATTATTTTAACGTGCTATAAAAATACAAATATACAAATAAAAATTTATTTCAATTACCGGTTAATTAAGGTCAGTCTACCTTCTCATCCCTCCCGGAGTCCAAGCTAAAATCGTTCCGCCATAGATCCCCTGCAAAAACTAGCCCCACTGTGGATAAATTGTGTTGCTATTGTTTTTTTGGAAATGTTCTTTGAGACCAGCTATTCGAGAAGTGAAACAATTACTAAAAGTGAAAAAGGTGCTCAATGTGGCAGGAGCTAATATCCTACAATTGCACCATATAAAACATTAATCACAGTCATTCGTTACGCGAAACAACATACAACACGCCAACGAATGCGGCAACGTTAACTAAAGCATCCCCGTATATATAGACAACGGCTCTAAACAGGTGCGCTTACACGATTTATCTCTGCCCACTCCTGACATGGCGATAAAAAAAAGTTTATATCAAGGTACGGAGAAATGGATTTAATAACATTGAGGAATATTTTCCAGGGTAATTCTAATCCTTTTCCTGTGGTGAGAATGCTTGTGAACAAACTAATTCCTTTTTACAAAACCATTTTATGCATATTAACCGAACATGGAACATCTCATCAGACAACACCGGTTATGCACCCAGGGCAGATTCCTATGCGCAAATTCTCCAAAAAACACTGCACCACCTAAAACATTGTACAAAAGTAGCTAAGAAAAGTCCGCCTACTATAACCGCTAACACCACATCGTTATCTTATACCAAACCACAAAAAGCTTCAAAACCAAGATTTGTGGATCTTACAGAAACAAATATTCACTCAATAAAATACTCCCAGTGTCTGCAATCCAACAACCGGTTCCACCAGTAAAGAAACGAACGCAGAAGAGGACGGATACATCCGTGTGCTTGCATTTCTGTTTGGCGCTGTTCTCTTCGAAAATACATTGAATTGGCTTCTGAACGTTTTGTAAAGTAAATTTCGAATTCTCAAGTTATTAGATTAAAATGTCTTTCAAATTTTTCTCCGCTTTCATCATATGACAATTTAATAGGGTGAATAATTACAAAGAAATTACAATTCTTATTTTTCTTGCTCTTCTATGAATACCAGACGTTTTCACCCATCTTCCGGATAAAAAATCGGGCCCCCAAACGCGACCCGGGCTCCAGGGCAATTGCCCCGGCTGACCCTCCCTCTCATCGGGCCTGTTTACGAGTTATCATTATGGTTATTATGGTATATGTACAATTTATTGAATAATAAGCTTAACAAATAACAATTAACACACTTTTTTTGTTAAAGGGTGTGAGAAATTTTTTTCGAAGAAATCGGATATTAATTTTTATGTGGAATGCACCCTTCATAGCAAAAAGCACCAATTTGGTACTTTTCGTTATGTTTGCATTCCCACCGCTCATTTTCCGGTCCACTTTACGTATAGTGGCGTTATAGTTTTCGTACCCCATCAATGGTTGTTGCGCTCCATCCAGGTTGTTGCGCCCTATCCAAGTCGTTGCGCCCCAGCTTTAAATTGGCGACTAACCAGCAAATATTCTACAACAACAGCGCTGTCTCTTATACCATTCGACTCAGTTCGTCGAGATCGGAAAAAGTATGCATGTGTGTGTCTGTGTGTGTATGTATCAAAAAATATCACCGATTTTTCTCAGAGATGGCTGGACCGATTTGCACAAACTCAGCCTCAAATGAAAGGTATAACCATCCCATCGGTCGCCATTGAATTTTTTATTCATCCAACTTCCGGTTCCGGAGTTACGGGTTGAATAGATCGATCACACAGCAAATTCCCATATAAACTGGTGTCACCATGATGTCCAAATGATGCAATACATATTAAAATGTGTGCAACATTACTTGGATTTGAGTATCTAGATCATTAATGACCCATGGGAGTCGCTTTGATCACATTGGCCACCTATGATGGCTTTTGAGGCCCCCGGGGAACTACCAAGTCCTTAAGTTAATGTCATAACTATTTCTCAGCGCATTCCTTACCGATTTTTACAAACTTGGTCTCAAACGAAAGGCACAGCATTCCCATTGTCTGCTGTAGAATTTCTAGCTGATCCTGGTTCTGGTTCTGGAATTACAGAATGATGAGTACGAACACGCAGCAAATCCCGATTTCAACATATACGGTGATGAATGTAAAAAGGTGAATTTTTCCAAAATGTCACCACAACTGCTTGCATTTGTAGTTCTAGGTCAATAGCAGTCATTCAAAATCTCTTTGGCCACATTGGCCACCATAGACGGTTCCGGAAGCCCCAGTGGAAGTTTTCAGAATAACAGTTACATCAATTGCTCAGTGATGTCAGGACCGATTTGACCAAACTTAGCCTCAAATGAACGGTGTTGCTTCCTAAATACTGTTATTAAATTTTATTTCGATCCATCTTCCGGTTGCGGAGTTACGGGTTGTGGAGTGTGGTCACAGAGAAAACTATTATTCAAACCGATACCACGATGAAAGCAATTTGTTTTGCTAAAATATGAGCATCTTGCATTTGCAGTTCTATGTTATTGGCGGCCCATCGAATTCTTGCTGGCTACACTGACCACCGCAGACGGTTCTGGAGAAAGTTCAAAATTAAAAAATTCACATCAGTTTCTCGGAGATGGTTGGGCTATGAACTTTCGTACGGAGTGGTTCCGGAAATACAGAATGAATCGTACGGTCACATAAGAAATTTTTAATGCCAAATGTCCTTAAATTCAGGAAACGTCGGGATTTTGTTATCCCCAAAAAAATGAGAAAAATAGACTTTTTGAGACTGTTGATTTTGCGCATTTTTGCTATTCTCATAGAGAAAGGTTAAGTAATCGGGCGAGAATTTCGGTCTTTTAGCCGAGGCCCGCAGGGTCGAAACTCTTACACCATTCGATTCAGTTCGTCGAGATCACAAATTATCTGTGTGTATGTTTGCGTCAAATAACGTCACTCAGTTTTCTCAGAGATTGCTGAACCGATTAGCACAAACTTAGTTTCAAATGAACGGTACAACGCTCCCATAAGCTGCTATTGCATTTAGTTGATCCGACTTCCGGTTCCGGAGTTACGGGTTAAAGAGTACGATCACACAGCAAATTTCCTTATAAACTGGTAACACCATGGTGCCCGAAAGATACATATTCTAATAGGTTCAACATTATTTGAATTTGCAAGTCTAGATCACTAATGACCAATCAAAGTAGCTTTGACCGCATTGGCTGCCTATGGCGGTTCTCGAGGCCCCCGAAAAACTCGCCTAGTTCCTAAGCTAATGTCACACCTATTTTCCAGCGAACTCTTAACCGATATTTACAAACTTAATTTCAAATGAAAACTATAATACTTCCATTGGCTGCTATTGAATTTCAATCAGTACTGACTTTTGGTTCCGGAGTTACAGGTAAGTTATTACGGACGGCGCAAGTGGTTGAGTGGTAAGCGTGACCGCCACTCATTCCAGTTGATCTGGGTTCAATTCCAGCCGAGGTCGTTGAGATTTTTCTGTGGCGAAAAAAATCTGTGGTCACGCCTCCCTTCGGAAAGGAAGTAAAGCCGTTGGTCCCCGGTTTATGAGTTTGGTGGATCGATATCTGGTATAAATAGTGGAGTAAACTCTCTGGCATCGGTAAAGAAGAAGTAGATCCAACTCCTATACTCTTACTAGTAAAAATATCATCCACCCGAGATACTTGTGGAGTGCGCTGTAGTATATACGGCCTCTAACAAAAGCAGGTATGGGACTTACCACTGCTTCCCTTTCCTTCCGCGATTCATGTTCGGGCCTGGCCGGCGCCGGTATTGATCATTAAACACTTTACCAGGAGTTGCACATTGAAAGATGTTTCGCTACCCCCAGGCATAATTATCTACTTATTCCCTGCACGGTGTTCCTAAAACCGTTATTAGCAAAAAAACCGATTTAATCCACCTAGCAGTGAGATGAGACATTTCTTACACATTTCACTATTGGATTAGTTTGCAGAACTCACGAGAAGTATGCACCCAACTAGAAGTGGGATGAAAACAGTTTCTAGTCTTGCACGAATAAAATCTAGAATAAACTGAATAAATTATAGAAATCAACAAAACGAACGAAATAAAAAAGTAAAGCAAAAAATGAAATAATAGGTTTTTAAATTCATAAAATGAGTAGAAAAAATAATGTAAACCAAAATTATAATATACACGAATCAAATTAGATTAGGTTATTAAATAAAAATTAAGATTATATTTAGATATAGTTATAAGATTAATAGAATAAATTGACTCATACTAACAAATTTATGAAAAAAAACGAATAACAGAACATAAAATGCATAAAATTAAAGATATGAATAAAATGAATCAAATGAATAAAATGAATCAAATTATTCAAATGATTCAAATGAATCAAATGAATCAAATGAATCAAATGAATCAAATGAATCAAATGAATCAATGAATCAAATGAATCAATGAATCAAATGAATCAAATGAATCAAATGAATCAAATGAATCAAATGAATCAAATGAATCAAATGAATCAAATAAATCAAACGAATCATATGAATCAAATGAATCATACGAATCAAATGAATCAAATGAATCAAATGAATCAAATGAATTAAATGAATTAAATAAATCATATGAATCAAATGAATCAAATGAATCAAATGAATCAAATGAATCAAATGAATCAAATGAATCAAATGAATCAAATGAATCAAATGAATCAAATGAATCAAATGAATCAAATGAATCAAATGAATCAAATGAATCAAATGAATCAAATGAATCAAATGAATCACATGAATAACAAGAATCAAATGAATCAAATTGATTTAATTCATCCAGTGAATCATATGAATCAAATTAATGAAATGGATCAAATGAATAAAAAGAATGGATGAACAAAATGAATAAAGTAAAAAATAAATGAAATGCATAAATAAAACAAACGAATCAAATAAACAAAATGAGCTGAAGTGATAAAATGAATAAAAAGAAGAAAATTAGCAGAATTGAATGCATTGATTAAAATGAAAAATTGAAGAATGGTAAAAGGTTATAAATTAATATAAAGAAATAAATTGAATCAAATAAATTATTTGGAAGAAAAGATTGAAACTGAAAAATAGTCAGATTATTAAAATGAAGAAACTGAACAAAATTATTAAACTGGAAAAAATGCATAAAATGCATACAATGAAAACAATGAATAAAATAAGTTAAATGAGTTATGAGTAAAATGCACAAAAAGAATAAACTGATCAGAGTGAAATCCAAAGAATGAAACGAATAAAGTAAGTAAAATGAACGCAGATGAACAAAACGAATAAAAAGTTGCGGAATGAAATAATTAATTAAAATGAAATGGTCATATATTTGAAGCTAAAAATAATTTTGAATTAAGAAAATGAATAAACCAATCCGGTACGAATTTGAGAACCATTGCATGCTTCTTTACTTGACGGCGTCGTTTCAAGATTATCTGGTGTTTCTACCTTATTGTTGGACCATGTTTATTTATCAGGAACCTGGAACGCTCAATTTGCTTTGGAATTCGAAGTTTACTTTTTGGTCACATATTCCCGAAAAAAAAGATTTATGTACAGAATAGAATTTACTGGTCCAGTATTTTAACGCGCAATTGAATATAGTAAAGTGAGACAAGGTCACATGTGCTTTCAAGCCCCTTAAATAGAGAACGACAGGGAGAATGCGATTCGTGAATGAGACAGGTAGATATTTCAAAATTTTTATTTGCATTGAAGTAAATAGTGTGAAATGTCTAGGCCAGTGTTGCCACAATTAAATCTGTACCGGGAGTTGAAAAATCTTTCCTATCTGTACTCTGCTATAGAAAAATCTGTACCGGATTCTGTACCGAAACAATAACAAGGTTGTTTAGAAAAAATCATTTTTCTTATACATATTTTTCATTTGGGGAAATCAAACCAGAAATTTTGACTCTTCTCTTTCACAATAAACCTCTTCACTCCTATGTGTTTGCTCCCATGTGTGCATTCTACTGCATGGCCGCACACCTCAAAGAGTAGAAATAAAGAGGCTCTTTAGTGTGCATCATGGTCCCATGCGCACGGAAGCAGAGAAGACAACCAAAAAACATTTTAAAAACGTTCTTCCGATCAATCTTTATCTGAATCTGAATAGTTTGATTCCCCTTCCTCCCTGTTTGCCAGTGAGGGGAGGCACAAAAAAGTGGCTCTTCAAGGTGACTCAATGTGCGAAATTTGGCATCTCTTGGTGCACAGCTCTTTCTCTTTTTCGTTTTCAAGTTTCTCTTTGGGCGGGTGATCTCCACATCGCAGTGTTCTTGTGCCGCTCTTTTTTGTGTTTCGCTCTTTGTGCACATTATGGGATGCATCGCAAGGTTAAATTATTTTACTCTTCTGTCATCTAAAAAAATCTGTACTTTTTTACAAAAATCTGTAATCTGTACCGTACAGAATCTGTACCAAAAACGCTTCAAAAATCTGTACCTTTGCTAGATAAATCTGTACTTGTGGCATCACTGATCTAGGCTATGTCGATAGCATAAAAGCCGTGCCTTTAGTTGATTGCAATGCCGTCTCTTTCTATTCATCCTTATAGCTTTCATATTGTTTCGTTCGGAATTATCGTGCAGGAAATATGGATAAATAAGTCCTATACAGACCAATACTGTGAAAAATAAATGGTTCAAACTACTCAGTATATCCAGATATGCACGACAATAAGTTAGAAGACACATTGTAGTTGCATCCCTCATCGAGAGTGGGTACTTTGGGAGACTTCTTTTCCTGGATCTGGTTTGTGGATATTTTTGGTCCTTGATCCGTTATTTTTCATGAAAGTTCGTACCAATACAACGAATGTGCAGCTTATACAACTCATGGTTCATTCGCCTGCGCAACGTTCCGTCTTCCATCTGCAACACCTTTCGTTCGAAAACTCCAAGGGTGCGTTGGTCCTCCACGAGCATAGTCCAGGTCTCGTGGCCGTAGAGGACCACCGATCTAATCAGCGTCTTGTAGATAATCAACTTCGTGCGGCGGCGAATTTTGTTCGACCGGAGCGTCCTCCGGAGTCCAAAGTAGGCACGATTTCCCGCCAAGATCCCTCTCTAAATTTCTCTGCTGTTATCATTGTCGTCGGTTACCAGTGAGCCCGAATACATAAATTCGTCGACCATCTCGATTTCATCACCGTCAATCCGAACTCGGGTGGGAGGTTCACATTGTCGTCTCTAGAACCTCTTCCTCTCATGTATTTTGTCTTCGAAACGTTGATGCCAAGACCAATCCTGCTGGCTTCAGCTTTCAGTCTTTGAGCATATATTTCATTCAAAATTCAATAGAGATACGAATAGTTTAAATATCGCACGTGGAATGTCTCTTTTGAAAATTTTCATCGTCAAACTTTCATATTACCCAGTTAAGCCAAATATTTTTCGGATATAGCCATAAATTTCCTTAATTATAGTGTAGATACAGGCTTTGAATACAATTGAATTAAAATTGAGTTGATGTAGCATCAGACAAAAAATAGTTTTGTTTTCTCAAACCTTCGCAATTACAATTAATAAATATTTCGGATTGGCAGATTATCACACAACTTAGAAATGGATACAGAAATAGCTAGATAGATGCGATAGAAGAGAGACAGAGAGCGAGAGAGAGATGAGTTGGGGGGGGGGCGTGTGAGGAATGGCAAATGATGGTTAATGCAGTGACATTATTTTTATAGGTATATTATTATGATATATTGATTCCTTTCATTCTTGTCATAATTAATGTGAGTAGTAATTTTTGCGCCATAACCAGTATAACCTGAATCTTGGAAAAGAGCTAAATTTTCGCTAGATTTTTGGGCTTCAAACATACAGTTGCTTTCGGTGACGCCACGAGTATAATTATATGAGAAATCTTTTATCTCACTACTAGGTGAATTACTTGTTGATCTGTGTATTGATATAACATCCAATATTTACCTCATGATTGAACGCAATGCCTAATCCAAGGGATAAATACTAGAACTCACTGTTTCTTTATCAACACATTATTTTATGTTTGAAGTGAACTTATATATATTGATTTTTGAGAAATAGTTAATTTATTATAAAGGTAATTCACAAAATGTTCTCAACATCGAACTCCTTGAATCACGTAGATGTGTTTTCATACCCCGATATTCAAAATCGGTTTAGTTTTGCCCCTAAAACACCAGTAAAGCAATACTCTGTATGAAACAATCTCATTTTTAATTAGTGGAAATTAATAAGCGACGACTAAAAATACAAAATGTTTAATATCTCCGCCGCTCGTGCATGGATTTAGACAATCTATAGCTTGTTAGAAAGATATTTTAACAAGCTTTCTTTTTATGTGCAGTTTGTTGGACAATATTGTAACGTTCAAAAGTTATTTGCCAAAAACCTGCTGTGTTTTGACAAAATCGCCCATATCTCAGAGAGTAAACAACATATCGAAAATCAAAAATAATAGTGTCAAATGGCAACGTTAGGCCTTTCATTTGAAACTAATTTCATAAAGATTGGTTCAGCCATTGCTGAGATAATTACATGATATTTTGTACATACATACATACACACATACACATACACACACATACAGACATTGTCTCAATTTGTCGAGCTGAGTCGATTGGTATATGAGACTCGGCCCTCCGGGCCTCGGAAAAAGTTTTCAAAGTTTGAGCGAATCCTATACATTTCTTTTGTAAGAAATGTAAAAACGATTTAATCCACCTAGCAGTGAGATGAGACATTTCTTACACATTTCACTATTGGATTAATTTGTAGAACTCACGAGAAATAGGCACCCAACTAGAGGTGGGATGAAAACTAAATAAATTGTAGATAAACTGAATAAATTGTAGAAATCAACAAAACGACCGAAATAAAAAAGTAAAGCAAAAAATGAAACAATAGGTTTTTAAATTCATAAAATGAGCAGAAAAATTAATGGAAATCAAAATTGTAATATACACGAATCAAATTAGATTAGGTTACAAAAATTAAGATTATATTTAGAAATAGTTATAAGATTAATAGAATAAATTGACTCATACTAACAAATTGAATGAAATAAAACGAATGACTGAACATGAAATGCATAAAATTAAAGATATGAATAAAATGAATCAAATGAATCACACGAATCAAATGAATCAAATGAATCAAATGAATCAAATGAATCAAATAAATCAAATGAATCAAATGAATCAAATGAATCAAATGAATCAAATGAATCAAATGAATCAAATTAATCAAATGAATCAAATGAATCAAATGAATCAAATGAATCAAATAATTCAAATGAATCAAATGAATCAAATGAATCAAATGAATCAAATTAATCAAATTAATCAAATTAATCAAATGAATCAAATGAATCAAATGAATCAAATGAATCAAATGAATCAAATGAATCAAATGAATCAAATGAATCAAATTAATCAAATGAATCAAATGAATCTAATGAATCAAATGAGTCAAATGAATCGTATGAATCAAATGAATCACATGAATCAAATTAATCAAATTAATTAAATGAATCAAATTGATTTAATTCATCCTGTGAATACAATGAATCAAATTAATGAAATGGGTCAAATGAATAAAAAGAATAGATGAACAAAATGAATAAAGTAAAAAATAAATGAAATGCATAAATAAAACAAACGAATCAAATAAACAAAATGAGCTGAAGTGATAAAATGAATAAAAAGAAGAAAATGAGCAGAATAAAATGCATTGATTAAAATGAAAAATTGAACAATGGTAAAAGCTTATAAACTAAAATAAAGAAAAAAAAATAACCAAATAAATTATTTGGATGAAATGACTAAAATTGGAAAAGTTGTCAGATTATTAAAATTATTAAAGAAACTGAGCAAAATGAATAAAATGCATACAATGAAAACAATGAATGATATGAGTAAAATGCACAAAAAGAATAAACTGATCAGAGTGAATCCAAAGAATGAAACGAATAAAATAAGTAAAATGAACGCAGATGAACAAAACGAATAAAAAGAAGCGGAATGAAATAATTAATTAAAATGAAATGGTCATATATTTGAAGCCAAAAATGAATAAACCGGATTGTACGAATTTGAGAACCATTGCATCAGAAAGTTCTGAAATGTTTTTGAAAATCCCATCTTCTGAGAAAAGGCTAATAAATATGCAATGGACTTTCTTTTTTTGGTTTTATTCTTTTTGTTTTCATGCTTCTTTACTTGACGAATTCGAAGTTTACTTTTTGGTCACATATTCCCGAAAAAAAGATTTATGTACAGAATAGAATTTACTGGTCCAGTATTTTAACGCGCAATTGAATATAGTAAAATGAGACAAGGTCATATGTGCTTTCAAGCCCCTTAAATAGAGAACGACAGGGAGAATGCGATTCGTGAATGAGACAGGTAGATATTTCAAAGTTTTTATTTACATTGAAGTAAATAGTGTGAAATGTCTAGGCTATAGGTCGATACCATAAAAGCCGTGCATTCAGTTGATTGCAATGCAGTCTCTTTCCATTCATCCTTATAGCTTTTATATTGTTTCGTTCGGAATTCCCGTGCTGGAAATATGGATAAATAAGTCCTACACAGACCAATACTGTGAAAAATAAATGGTTCTAACTACTCAGTATATCCAAATATGGACGACGATAAGTTAGAAGATACCTTGTAGTTGCATCCCCCAACGAGAATGGGTACTTTGGGAGACTTCTTTTCCTGGATCTAATTTGTGGATATTTTTGGTCTTTGATCCGTTATTTTTCGTGAATGTTCGTACCAATACAACGAATGTGCAGCTGATACAACTCATGGTTCATTCGCCTGCGCAACGTTCCGTCTTCCATCTGCACGCCACCATAGATGGTACGCAACACCTTTCATTCGAAAACTCCAAGGGCGCGTTGGTCCTCCACGAGCATAGTCCAGGTCTCGTGGCCGTAGAGGACCACCGATCTAATCAGCGTCTTGAAGATCGTGCGGCGGCGAGTTTTGTTCGACCGGAGCGTCCTCTGGAGTCCAAAGTAGGCACGATTTCCCACTAAGATCCGTCTCTGAATTTCTCTGCTGTTATCATTGTCGTTGGTTACCAGTGAGACCAAATACATGAATTCGTCGACCATCTCGATTTCGTCACCGTCAATCCGAACTCGGGTGGGAGGTTCACATTGTCGTCTCTAGAACCTCTTCCTCTCATGTATTTTGTCTTCGAAACGTTTATGGCAATTCCAATCGTGCTGGCTTCAACTTTCAGTCTTTGAGCATATATTTCATTCAAAATTCAATAGAGATACGAATAGTTTAAATATCGCACGTGGAATGTCTCTTTTGAAAATTTCCATCGTCAAACTTTCATATTACCCAGTTAAGCCAAATATTTTTCTGATATAGCCATGAATTTTCTTAATTATAGTGTGGATACAGGCTTTGAATATAATGGAATTAAAGTTGAGTTGATGTAGCAGCAGTAGGGCATTGCAAAAAAAAATTTTTTGAATCCTCAAAGGCCCCCCCTTTCATATTGTGACAAATATCAAAGTAAGCTCAGATGCCAAATTTCACATCATTTGGACAATTTTAGACCCCCGCCCACTTCGCTTGAAATTTTTTGAAATTGGTACTATGGGAAAATATGGAGGAAAAATACATTAAATGCTATAACTTTTGAAGTAGCAATCAGAAAATTACAATTTATACCTGTTTTGGAAGGAAATAATCTTAGTATTTGAATGGAGATATTTTTGTTTCTGGGAAAATACGGAAAAGTGGGGTGCTGGGTCATTTTGGCCCCAAAATCCCCTATTTTTAATGATTTTTCTGCTCCGTGATGCAAATCATACATATTTTGTAGTTTTTCTAATGTGAAAAAATCTTAGAAATCGATCGGAACCCTTTTGACCTTAGTCCGAATACGAGAAGTTTGGATTATATGGCCTTTTGTCATTCATATTAAACTTCATCATTTTCTCGTGAATATACACAATATGAGAGGGGGGCTTTCGAGAATTCAAAAAAAAAAAATTTTTTGCGATGCCCTAACAGTGATGCCACAAGTACAGATTTATCTAGAAAGGTACAGATTTTTGAAGCGTTTTTGGTACAGATTCTGTACGGTACAGATTACAGATTTTTGTAAAAAAGTACAGATTGGTACAGATTTTTTTAGATGACAGAAGAGTAAAATAATTTAACCTTGCGATGCATCCCATAATGTGCACAAAGAGCGAAACACAAAAAAGAGCGGCACAAGAACACTGCGATGTGGAGATCACCCGCCCAAAGAGAAACTTGAAAACGAAAAAGAGAAAGAGCTGTGCACCAAGAGATGCCAAATTTCGCACATTGAGTCACCTTGAAGAGCCACTTTTTTGTGCCTCCCCTCACTGGCAAACAGGGAGGAAGGGGAATCAAACTATTCAGATTCAGATAAAGATTGATCGGAAGAACGTTTTTAAAATGTTTTTTGGTTGTCTTCTCTGCTTCCGTGCGCATGGGACCATGATGCACACTAAAGAGCCTCTTTATTTCTACTCTTTGAGGTGTGCGGCCATGCAGTAGAATGCACACATGGGAGCAAACACATAGGAGTGAAGAGGTTTATTGTGAAAGAGAAGAGTCAAAATTTCTGGTTTGATTTCCCCAAATGAAAAATATGTATAAGAAAAATGATTTTTTCTAAACAACCTTGTTATTGTTTCGGTACAGAATCCGGTACAGATTTTTCTATAGCAGAGTACAGATAGGAAAGATTTTTCAACTCCCGGTACAGATTTAATTGTGGCAACACTGCCTCGCATTGCCCCATTCCAGGTAATGAAGAAGCGGACTCTTTAGCTAAGGCGGGCGCTTTACAAGGTGACATATATGACAGACCAATTAGCTTCAGCGAATTTTTCAGTATTACTCATCAGAGAACCCTCGAAAGTTGGCAAACTTCATGGAGCAATGGTGAACTGGGAAGGTGGCTACATTCGATAATCCCTAAGGTATCGACGAAACCTTGGTTCAGGGGGATGGATGTGGTTCGGGATTTCATTCGCGTGATGTCTCGGCTTATGTCCAATCACTACACGCTGGACGAACATCTCCGGCGTATTGGGCTCGTGGATAGCGGTATCTGCGCTTGTGGCAACGGTTATCACGAAATCGAACATGTTGTCTGGGCATGCGCCGAGTACTGTTCTGCCAGATCTCAACTATTCGATTCCTTTTGGGCCCGAGGAAGATCACCCAATGTCCCGGTTCGAGATGTACTAGCAAGCCGCGATATTCTCTACATGTCCCTTATATACACGTTCCTCAAAACCATCAATATCCAAATTTAAATGCCCCTATCTTTTCTCTTATCATTCCCAGAAGAGCCCTCTTCCGCCTACCGTCCCCAACGATGGTTTGATACGACTCCAAGACGAGACAAAACATCTGTTGAATGAACCAACAACACGAGATCTACAGTACAACATCACACGCGCAACGCGGTGTGTTTCCGATCCGTATCTGAGCTGTTCTACGAAATCGTCTGGAGGAACCCCTGCCGGCTCGAGGAAAACCGCCCGGCGTCCCAATACTTGATGCATCCGTTCGAATTTGTAATCCTGGCCGTTGATTCCTGATGCCGGAAACTGAAAGTTTATATCTCACCCCCTCCCCCTGTCAGCCTTGTCCACCGTCTTTCCCATGTCTCTGATACACAGATGTATGACTTCATCCCTTCTCCCCTTGAATATCTTCCCAACACTTATGTGCCCCCCTATCTTCTAGTTTTAGTTGATCAATATTTAATCTCGTTAAGAAATGCCCAACAGTACCACTACTTTAAAATAGCCCTAATTAATTCCCCCTAATCTTGAACCACTCTCTCTAGTTATTTCTAGTTAATAAGCTTGTAAAATGTTCCGCTTAGTTAATAATTAATTTCTCCAACAATCTCCCTTCTAAAAATCATAAAGTGAATTGCTATACAAAGAACACACAAAATGACCCGTCCCCCTGATCTTACGAATATTATATTATCCCCTCTTTTATATGTATAAGTTAGCTGTAAATTTTTTTTTAGTTTCATTATATAAAACAAAATAATATTGAAATGTGTAACCTCCTAGTTTTAAGAAATTCAAAATGTAAAGCAATAAAAAATGGCACCTTTAAGCTAACGCATACGTGCCTTATCAAATAAACAAATTGAAAAAAAAGCTTTGTTCTTCCATAAGGGAGTAAGTGATTCCGTTACACAGAAGTCTTCGTCTATATTCGTCATTAATAAATCTAAATAGCAATGTCGCTGATTTCTTATGTGATTTATTTGATTAAGGCCATTTTCATTCTCCTACAACAGGAAGTAGGATGCTCTCATTATCAGCATCTGGTATGAAATCAATACCGCGTTGATTGAAATCGCCATATATGTGAACTTTTACGTGCGGGGAAACACTATTAATAATGCATTCAGCAGCATGATAAAACTTTTCGTAAGTCGTTTTTCGAGCAAAATTTGGAGGAAAATACACCGAAGCGAAAACGTGAGTTTCGTCTTCAACATGTACTTTCACCCACACATGCTCGAATTCTTTTGATTTTATAGTTTTGATAACTTCTGCATTTAGTTTTGCTGAGATCGCAATCAAAGCACCCCTCCTGACTTCTTACCAGATACATGACAATCACGGTCATCCCTAAAGACATTGTAATTGCTCCCGGAAACTTCTTCACTTCTCACTATTTCGTCCCAACTAGTCTCAGTTGCTAAAATTACGGAATAATGACAACCTAATATTTTGTTTTGGATACCATTCATCTTAGCTGCACTTTTCATGCGGTTAAAGTTTTGGAAATAGACCAAGATTTCTGTTCTTGAATGAGATTCTCTTGGAGAAGTGTTAGTTGAATGGGAATTAATTAGACCTAGCTCTACCTCTTCTTCATCTTGAAGCGCAATATGATTTGTCAATTCATTACTATCTTGCTCTAATGAGCGCGTCGATTGCGGCAAAAACACTGACAGGCGCCAATTCCGGAGGGGTACATAGGTGTGGCAGCAGCTGTTCGATGTGAGGTGCTAGGTTGGTCGGTAGGGCACGGGTTTAAAACATTACCTCTCTGGAATGCAATGGTAGGTCTGAACGAAGTTGAAGGTGGCCTCGAAAAACGTTCCTTTGCCTCAACCAGTAGCTCTCTATCCAACGGAAGATTGTCGATGTCGCGGCGTTTGTTATCATGGTACGCAAATCTGCTGTGGTTGTAATTATAGACAACATAATTATCCTCAATTATATGGATTATCACTATTTAGTGAATATCATTGTATTCAAAACGATGATTTATACATTAGTTGAATGCAACGAACGCAAACTACAAATGATGGAAAAATAAAACCATAAATTTAAAAAATATGAAGGGATTTGCTGATTCCGATCAATTTATGTTATGATACGGTTTTTGTTGGAAATTTTGTACAATCGCTGGTTGGGTTGACAGATGTTAAAACTGGTCAAAGGGGATGTTATTAGTACAAGTTCATCTGCTCATATCTCTAACTTTGGCTTTGTTCTGTCATCATGACGAAAAACAACAAGTGCGATGCTGACTCTTGTTCGGGTTCTGCTGGCTCACGTAGTCAAAAGATTAGTTGCGAATTTTGTGCTAATTGGTTTCACCACAAGTGCGTAAATCTCAATAACATTGTGATCAAATCTCTCCGCGAGTGCCCCGGTATCTGCTGGCTTTGTCCCAAATGCCGCATATTGGATAAACGTTCGCAGTCACCTACTGAAACATTAAACCTGATCTTACAACGCACTTCGTCAACGCTTACTCTTGTCGGCGGTGTGATGGATACACTGCAAAACTTTTGCAAGATGTACCCGCATAACTCTTCGCATCCAAGTTGCTCGCAGCCCCAGCCAAGCACCCGTGTAATCAACGAAAGCGGAGGACCCTTCAAGGACCGTCTCGACGAGTTTCAACTCAACTTGAGCAATATGTTCGACTCGATCTTCGCCGAAAACAACAATAATAAGCGGCCTCGCACCAGCAGCACTTCCAGACCTTCTCTGCCTCCACCTGATAAGATTGCGAAAGCTGACGTTCCAGTAACCAGTGCAGTTCTTACAAATACTATAGTTCCCGTACTTCCAGGTGTTACTAGTAGCTGCCATCCGACTACAACATCTGACCTACCCGCCACCAACGAGTCAACAAATTTTGCTGCTAGCGTATTCGATAAAACTGTTGCCCGCGACGCAGTCATGTTCGTCGATAATTTGCATTCTACTGTCCCTGCTGCTATCGACAACACAACTTTCAATCAAAGCGCTGCAACCACCGCCTCGTCTGCCCGAGGTTTTACCACCACCGCTACCACACCGCACACACAACCAACTTCAAATGTTTACATTGCTCCCAATTCTGAGCACACCTGTTTTGCTAATGCCGCCTATACGCCTGCTACCGCCACTATTCCCGCTGCTACTCCCACTGCTGCTGCCGCCGCTGCCGAAGCCATTTCAATTGTCGCCGATCCGATTCCAACCGACACCGATACCAATACCGCCCCCGCCACTACTGTGGTACATCATGCAATTCAGTTCGCTCCAACTGCCTCCAATGATGCCAATACCGACATCACTCCATTGCACCCGCTACCAGCCCAAATTACCATCGCCAACCGCCCCGCCAACACACATATTTCGCTGCCGCCAATTGCCACTGCTATGACCATCAGCCCCACCGATACCCACACCAACGAGTCAAATCGAATGCACCACATGTCACTTGCAGCATATTCGTCGTCAGTCGGATTCACTGTTCCGTCTACATCAACATCAACATGTAACAACAACTATGCAGCTCATGTCTCGCTTGCAACATCAACGCAAACCAATGGCAGGCAAGCTATATCAGTAATTTCAAATGTACCATATACCGGCCCCAAACAGTTCATGATCCAACCCGCGCGTCCCCAACAATTAACATATAACGAAACTGCTCTCCCCCAAAGAACCATTATTAAAAATCCCGCAATAGCCCAAAATAGTAATCAGAATTCCCCTCTCTTGGTAGCTCCCCCCGCACAGCAATTACCTAAAGCTGAGAAGTGGTTCTACATCACCAGATTTTTACCTAATGAATCAGAAGATAACATTTGTAACTATGTACACGCTAGAATTAACTGTGACAAAAAGTCAATCTTGTGCCATAAGCTCGTGCGCCAGAATCTTGATTGGCCGCTCTCTTTTGTATCGTTCAAATTAAGTGTTCCTGCTGATTTCGAAGAAGTAATCACATCTCAAGATTTCTGGCCAAGCGGTGTGACAATTGCTCCTTTTTTAGAGCACAACTCCAAGCAATCAGCGCAACGCAGACTGAATCCGTCCCTTCCCCCACCCCCTCGTCTGAAAGCCATTCTCAACAGAAACACTCTTGTGCAATCACCACAATCTCCAGCAATTATAACACGGCTAATTCGTCAATCATGCCCCCGCTCCCCAATGTACCATCAGCCGGTGTCAGTTTCACACCAAGCACACCAATTCCAGACAACCCTAGTTTAGACATATACTACCAGAACACAGGCGGCCTAAATAGCTGTGTAAGTGCGTACTGTCTTGCTTGCTCTGACAGTACTTACGATCTGTATTTGTTCACCGAAACTTGGTTGAACAGTAGCACACTATCGAAGCAAATTTTTGGTAGCTCTTACACGCTGTACAGGCAGGATCGCAACGATCAGAATAGTTCCAAGGTGAGAGGAGGAGATGTTTTGATAGCATGCCGCTCAAAATTCAAATCTCGTCTGGTGCCTCTCTCTAATGTCACCTGTAACGTCGAACAGCTCTGGGTCGCTCTTTCGCTCCAACATTACACGCTCTATGTCTGTGTTATTTATATTCCGCCCGATCGAGTGAATGATTTAGATATAATTGATCAGCATCTGAACTCTCTTTCCCTGATTACGAAACAAATGGCTTTGAATGACAGGATAATTATTGTTGGCGATTTTAACTTTCCAGGAATAAAATGGACCAGTAATTCGTCCAGTTACTTGTACCCTGATGCAAACTGCTCTTCACAAACTGTTTCTTCTCGGAGGCTTTTGGACGACTACAATACCGCTGGTGTGATTCAATTGAATAATTGTTACAACAGCAACAATCGCCTGCTTGATCTCTGCTTTGTCAGTCAGGAGTTCGCCGGTACTTGTGCAATCACCGCTGCACCTTCACCGCTTGTTAAAACTTGTCGCCATCACCCCCCTCTCCATATCACTATTCAGAATTGCTCGCCTGTTATCTTCAATGAAGTCTGTGAATCTACTTACTACGATTATAAAAATGGAAATTTCGAAGCAATGAACAGGTTTCTGTTAGGGTTGGACTGGCACTCTCTTCTATCCAATGGGAATTGTAATTCTGCTGCCACGCTATGGACGCATATTGTATCTTATGCAATTGATCAGTTTATTCCTAAAAAGACACGCCGTGAACCCATGCATCCACCTTGGTCCAACCCAACTTTAAAACGATATAAATGCACCAAACGGACAGCACTCAGAAAACTGTCGAAGCATCCCACCCTTCATCTGAGATCATATTATATACAGCTCAACAATCGTTACAAGCGACTGAACAAGACACTTCACTATGCTTACCAACGTCGCATTCAGAATAGTCTTAAAACAAATCCAAAATTGTTTTGGAACCACGTTAACGAGCAGAGGAAAGAATCCGGATTACCCGCTCAGATGTCACTTGACGATTCATATGCATCAACCTTGTCTGGAATATGCAGCTTATTCCGTGAACATTTCAGTAGTGTGTTTACCAAAGAAACTTTAACTAGCCATCAAATTTTAGCTGCCACCAGAAATATTCCTCCCCATTCTCCCATTGGGCCCCACCCCCTCATCACAACTGCCATTGTCAACACGGCATGTTCTGAATTGAAGTCATCGTCAAGCGCCGGACCCGATGGAATTCCATCTATAGTGCTAAAGAAATGCATAAGCAGTCTCCTCGTACCATTATCAATACTATTCAATACCTCTTTGCATTCGGGAATTTTCCCTGATTCATGGAAACATTCTTACATTTTTCCCGTGTTTAAAAAAGGGAACAAATGCCTTATATCAAACTATCGCGGGATAGCTGCCTTATGTGCAGTATCTAAGCTATTTGAAATTATTGTGCTCCAATTCATCACTCACAATTGCTCTAGATACATATCTGATACCCAGCATGGTTTTATGCCCAAACGGTCAACTTCAACAAACCTTGTTTGCTATACATCTTTCATCATCAAGTCCTTACAAGCACGACTTCAGGTTGACAGCATATATACCGATTTCTCTGCTGCTTTCGATAAGATAAATCACCAGATAGCAATGGCCAAGTTCGATAGACTTGGGTTCAATGGTTCCTTTCTGGCTTGGATCCAGTCATATCTGACTGGTCGTGACATGACTGTGAAAATTGGAGACTGCTTAACCATGCCATTCGAAGTGACCTCTGGGGTCCCACAGGGAAGTCATCTTGGACCCTTCATATTTTTACTCTATCTAAATGATTTAAACTTTTCATTGGAATGCTTTAAGTTGTCATTTGCCGACGACTTCAAACTATTTCATCTAATCAAAGATTTTGAAGATACCGATTTTCTGCAGACACAGTTGGATATTTTTTCAAATTGGTGCAGCGTAAATAGGATGGTATTGAATCCTTCAAAATGTTCCGTTATCTCTTTCTCCCGCAAACGCACGATAATTAAATATGACTACAAGATTTCGCAAACCATTCTCAAGCGAGAGTCATCCGTAAAAGAATTGGTGGATTCTACTAGACTCTAAATTGAATTTTAAGGATCACATAGAATATACAATTTCCAAGGCTTCTAAGTTACTGGGGTTTATTTTTCGTGTTTCGAAGAACTTCGACGATATATACTGCTTAAAGGCACTTTACTGTGCTCTGGTTCGTTCAACGCTTGAATATGGTGCTGTTATTTGGGCACCATATTACCGAATCGATATCCAGCGCATAGAAGCTATTCAACGCAAATTTATTCGTTTCGCTCTTCGTCGACTTCCATGGAGAGATCCACTAAACCTCCCGAGTTACCAGGACCGCTGTCAACTTATTAATCTCGTCCTGCTGTCCGTTCGACGAGATGTCTCTAAAGCTGTTTTCATTGCTGATCTGCTACAATCACGAATTGATTGCTCTAATCTCCTACAATATGTGGATTTCAATATTCAACCTCGTAGTCTTCGATTCCATCCCTTTTTAAGAATACCTTATGCCAGGACCAATTACGGGTATAATGAGCCATTTGCTAGTATGTGTCGTCTATTCAATCGTTGTTCTAATGTCTTTGATTTTCACTTGTCCCGAGATGTTGTAAAGCGATTGTTCCATAATACCCTGTCATATCGATAATAATCTCAGTGTTAGTTTGTAAGCGTAAATATTGTACTCGTAGTATTAGTTATAGTGAATCGTTTATATGTATCATTTGGATGTTTGTAATCTGTTAGTACAAAAGATGAGGAGGTTTTATGCCTGCTGGAGAGCGAGATTGAAAGGATTTCAGCTCCAGCGGGCTTTTCCCTGCTCCCAAATAAAACAATAAAACTATTGTCAGTTTTATTGTAGAATTGAACTTATCATGAGAATTTGACATTCAGATGTTTATACAGCAATTGCAATCAACTAGTATATAAAAATGGATAGGCAGCTATTTTTAAAACAAAAATATTTACTAAATAATGATAATACATATAGTTGAGATCAACTATATCGCCTGTTTATTGATGTAGCTGACTCTGTTTTATATTCTTCTTAATGTAAATTAACAATGAAACGTTCACCTGTTCAATAATGAAAAATATAATTAGAATCGGTCAACAAACCATTGAGATATGGCCATTTGAAGTAAACATTCCAACTTTTATTCATTTTTTAAGTTTTCACATTATATTTAACGTTTGGTAGACAACCCTATTTTCATATTTTTTGAGTGCACCATATAAATAACACCTTTTGTACATTATATTTATGTAATTAAATAGTCTTTAAAAACCGCGACACGTATATAAATAGACAATGGAAAAACATGGATTCCCGCTTGGAGTCTGGTAGAAAACCTATCTATGACCGCATACCACATCCAAACCGTTATAAATTTCGATTCCGTCAATGAAATATTTTCAAACTTGCAGGGGATATACTTGATTACTATATCTTACGCCATGTACTAAATAAGTAGGCAAATATTTTTTTGTTTATAGCGATAGGACCAAACCCGTGGGTGTTTGCTGGTAGCCTTATGAAACGTGTCATAAAACTTCAAATTGCAATTTCTCTCGAATCCCTCGATGGATCATTTTGAAATTCACTGAGAATATGCTTGGATACTGTATCTTTCGTATGCCGTATGGCAAATTTATGGTCATTTTTTTGTTAAAAATGGTTTTAGGAACACCGTGCCTGTGCAACTTCAGCTAGTCCAGATCGAAAACGGAGTAGCAACCAGTGGTGGTCGCACAAGCTCAAGCTCAAGCGGAGTTACAGGTAGGTTATTACGGTCACATGGAAATTTCTCATATAAACCGGCACAATTGTAATACCTCATAGGTTAAAAGTCTATTGATATGAACATCAAATTACTTCGCTGGCCTAGATCACTGATGGTAAATCAAAGATTCTTGGAATAAATTGTCCAATATCGATAATTTCGGAAGTTCCTGGGTCCGAACATATTCCAGAACTAAAGCCGCTTCGGTGATGACTGAACCAATTTTCACTAATCTAGTCTCAAATGGAAGGTAAAATATGCATTTGGGTGTTGCACCCTCCAATCCAGCCCTCCCTCTCCTTCCTCCCACACCCCACGCCAATCTCTTACCCACTCCCCCCATCGAAGAACAACCTCACACCCACATTCCCTTCACCCACCCGTATACCAATATATGTTAGGTTGTTCCCAACGCACCCTCTCCCCCAATAATAATTCCCTCCCCTCCCCCCTTCTTCCCGCATTTCAAAATATGCTAACATAATGATAACATTGCACTCACGCTGATTAAGCGTGATTAAGCTTGCTAAATGTTTTATTTTTATTTGTTTCAAGTGTGTTAGCGTCGACATGTTGCTCATCAGGTTCGTGGCAGTCGTGCACTCATATATACTTACCAAGTGTAATAAGAATGTAATAGATATTGTTATATAGTTATATTGAACGTAACCGGTTATTAAACCATAGCTTTGATAAATGAGAAAGTAACCATTGCACCACTAGGTGGATTAAAACAGGTTTTTGCCATTCTCATCTAGAAAGATTATGCAATCGGTCGGAACTTAGACTTTTTAACCGAGGCCCCCAGGGCCGAATCTTCTGTACCATTCGACTCAATTCGTCGAGATCGGAAAAAAGTCTGCATGTGTGTGTGTGTATGAATGTATGTATGTATGTGTCAAATAATTTCACCGATTTTTCTCAGAGATGGCTGGATAGATTTACACAAACTTAGTTTCAAATGAAAGGTACAACCTTCCCATAGGTCGCTATTGAATTTTTTATTGATCCGACTTCCGGTTCCGGAGTTACGGGTTGAAGAGATCGATCACACAACAAATTCCCATATAAACTGGTACCATCTTGAAGCCCAAATGATGCAATCGATATTGAAATGTGTGCAACATTACTTGGATTTGCGTATTTAGATCATTAATAACCAATCGAAGTCGCTTTGACCACATTGGCCACCTATGACGGTTCTTGTTGCCCCTGGGGAACGTTCCAAGTCACTAAGTTAGTATCATACCTATTTCTCAACGAATCACCGATTTTTACAAACTTGGTCTCAAATGAAAGGCACAGCATTTCTACTGTCTGGTATTGAATTTCTAATTGATCCGAATTTCGGTTCCGCAATTACAGGGTGATGCGTTCGAACACGCGGCAAATCCCGATTTCAACGTGGCGAAGAATGTAAAACGTCTCGTTGGTCACATTGGCCACAATCGATGGTTCCGGAAGCCAAGGCGGAAGTACCCAAATTGAAAATAACAATTACATCGATTTCTCAGTGATGACTGGACCCTTTTGACCAAATTTGATCTCAAATGAACGATGTTGCTTCCCCAAAAACTGTTATAAAATTTTATTTCGACCTAACCTCCTGTTGAGCAGTTACGGATTGTGGAGTGTGGTCACAGAGAAAACTCCTATTCAAACCGATACCGCAATGAATACAAAAAGGATTTTTTTGCTAAAATAGGAGCCAAATTCTCGCATTTGCAGTTCATTGACTACCATTGACGGTTCTGGAAGTGCCTCGAAAAATTGCCATCTTTCAAAATAAAAAACGCTTTTAATCCACCTAACAGTGTGAAGATACATTTCTTATAATTGTTATCGCTTTCTTCGGGCATTATATCGATTGAGAATATTTAGAACTTGATGCTTCGCGATATTGTTGATAACACATATTGCATGGGATGGTGGCAGGATGGCCCATAAAATAGACATACAAACGAATTATTGCTAATGCTCCGTTAATAACATATCTAAATTCCCCAATCAATGTATTGTGTAGGGAAAACTGAATTTTTCTAAAGGCTTCTGTTGTGCTGAGTCAAAAAATTCAAAAACAAATTTTTGAATGGATTTGAAGTTCATGCTCACTGTAACATTTACTCAAATTTCCAATGCGGCTGAGAACTAAGCACTGAAATTTCTGCTCTTGATCTCTCGCTACCTCTGAAATGCGTATGCAACTTTACTTCGATATCGACATTTTCTAAAAATAACTTCCCGCCAGTGTCTTTGATCTGAATTATTATCCCCAATCCTAATGCCAAAGAACGAATAAAAAACTCCCGAAACCCGTTATTAAAATCATCATCATTACTAGAATTTCCATTTCCACCAAACTTTACGATAACCTTCCGTCACTTCTATTGAAAATTTTTAAATACTTTATAATTTTCACAATCTTATTAGGGAAAGTTGTTTAATAAGCCTTTGTGTAGGAAAAAGCTGAAAATTTATGAATTTTCTTTTTCTGCAACATAATCCTTAAGTATACCAATTAATTTAGTATACTCTTTTAACATAAATTATCGCACAAATGGGAATAGGTTCGCCGAATTTTGGAAGAAGTCGATAAAATAACCCCTTGAAAACTATCTAAAAATTGGTGTAGTTCGATGCAATTGAAAGAAAATATCTCCAGAAAATGGGATGTACCTATTAATGTGAATAATATGCACAGTAAAGACCCGTTTTTATCAGCTCATGGTGTTTTTAGGCTGTAAAATGGGGACATTGGTTAAATCGGAACATTTCTTTCTCCATAATAAACTGAAGTTGTTAAAATATTCTTCCCTTCCCTTGATGTAGTCTAATAACTATTTCTGTTTATTTAATATAGTCATCTAGCGCAAAAATTAAAAATCTTTAGCATCTTTAAGGTAAGTAAAACATGCTTAAGAAAGGATTTACTCGATGGTCTGCTAGAGACCATCAAATATATTTTCATATGAGGCTGACAAAATTGGGGACTGATCAAATCGGGTCTTCAATGTGTTATAATAGATAGGTAATATTTGAAGAAGTTTCTTGTGAACGAGTGTAGAACGACTTTGTTCCTACTTAATTGTAGTCAAAAATTCGGTTTGGTAGGGGTTTGGTGAAAATCGAACTTACTGTCCAAATGGCATAATTACGAAATCGCCATATTTGAAAAAATGGAGAATCAGTTTTTCACAAAATTGTAACAGAGTTGTTGTCTTTAGAGACTTGAAACTTTCATTTTAAAAAACTTTATTGTTGGTATGAATAGTACATATACGGAGTATATCGAGTTATAAAATGATATTTAGGAAGTGTTCTTTATCTAGTTTTTTTCTAAAATAACTGCTAATTCACAAATTCAAGCTATGGACAAAATGTGAATTTTATTGTTTATAAACAACAGAAGAGATTTACCATAAACAGTAAAATCATAATAATTTATTTTAAGTACAAATACAAATACAAATAATCTAAAATATGTTAATACCCTGAACACATGAAGCCTTCATGTCTTCAACAAAGTGGTTCGTAGTAGCACTCCCCAAAATTTTGCTGAAGACATTAGGGCTGGAACTAAATTTTGCTGAAGACATTACGTCTGGAGTAAATTCTCCATAAATACTTCTTGGAGAATATAACGCATTAATTATTTAATCAGATGATGTGATGTTTGGCGTTTGTAAAATTCATCGAAGATACTACATCTGCGAAATTAGCGGTTTCAAAATGATGTGATCTTGACCTTAAATTCCTGTTTTCGAACATTTATTTTACCTATTCATATAATCGGTTATAATGAGAATAACACTTTCCAAAAGTTGGGGAATTTATGAAAAATGGCGATTTCCGTTCGACTTTAGCAGGTCCTGATCGACTTTTGTTAACTTTTGATTTTTTTTGTATAACCGATTATATGAATAGGTAAAATAAATGTTCGAAAACAAGAATTTAAGGTCAAGATCACATCATTTTGAAACCGCCAATTTCGCAGATTTAGTATCTTCGATGAATTTTACAAACGCCAAACATCACATCATCTGATTAAATTATTTTTGCGTTATATCCTCCAAGAAGTATTTATGGAGAATTTACTCCAGACCTAATGTCTTCAGCAAAATTTAGTTCCAGACCTAATGTCTTCAGCTAAATTTTGGGGAGTGCTACTACAAACCACTTTGTTGAAGACATGAAGGCTTCATGTGTTCAGGGTATTAACATATTTTAGATTATTTGTATTTGTATTTGTACTTAAAATAAATTATTATGATTTTACTGTTTATGGTAAATCTCTTCTGTTGTTTATAAACAATAAAATTCACATTTTGTCCATAGCTTGAATTATTCTATTACGCTTTCATCTCAACTCTACGCATTCCCAAAATAAAAACATTTTCAGCAAATATTTAAAGTTTTGCAATTTTTTGCTGAGCAGTCTATGTTTCATAAACATTAAATCAATTCCAATTTCACTTCCTATTTAAAAAAGACCCTAATCCATATTACAGTACATCTCTTCAAAACTGAACTCAATATGATAGGAAATCTGAGGATTATGATTGATTTCAGAACTCTGGAATGAGTTTCTATTGGAATATTTTAGGCAGGTATTTGATATTGATGTTATTAGACAACTGTGAAATCAAGACCAGTAGATCAGTTACAGATCAGAATCGCATTCCCACAATTTTTCTTAGGTCCTCATAATGTTTAAAATAGCAGGGTATCAGTGCACTGATCGGATAATTATCATTGTAATATTAGGCGCGTTCTTAAATCCACCAGCAACTCATCGATATTTTGATGACTTTTTGTTGCGGGAGAGTAAAGCTACGCGCCGTGACACCAGCGCGCAACATAAACAAAGCTTGTTTATGTTGCGCGAGAGTCACCGAGAGCTCAACAACTAACCGTACGATTCGACCCGATGTTCTGCTCAACGAAAAACCTATTTTAATCCACCTAGCGCTATTCATTAAAAACTATTAAATGCATATATTACATTTTATTATTTTACATCACATGACAACTATATACAGAAAAATAAATCATTATTCGAGTTCTAAAATTTTGAAAAAGAAAAAACAGCCACGGTAATATTGAACTGAAAAACCTATTTTAATCCACCTAGCGGTGCAATTGTGCCTTTCTCAATCATGAATCACGAGAATGTGTGCGTTGTTTATATTCATTAAAAACTTTTAAATGCATGTATTACATTTTATTATCATACATCACATGACAACTATATCCAGGAAAATAAATCATTTTTCGAGTTCTAAAATTTTGAAAAAGAAAAAAACAGCCACTGTAATATTGAACTGAAAAAAGGTGCGAAATCGGCAAAGTCCCAAAAAGTCGATCTTTATAAAAAAAATTTTTCGAGATAACATAAAATCTCGACGTTTCATGCATTTTAAAGATGTTTGGCATCAAAAATACGAATTCGATTTCTGAAATTTCATGAGGTCCCCCCTTTGAAAAAAAAATTGAGTTCCGGCTTATATGGGAATTTCATATGTGACCGGACGATTTAGTCTATATTTCCGGACCCATATAAGCGATCCGTACGAAATTTTATAGACATCTGTGGGGATATTATAGCTATCATTTGGGACTAAGTTTGTGAAAATCGGCCGAACCATTTCCGGGAAACTGATGTGAGTTCGTAAATTTTGAAAGATGGCCGCTTCTCCCGGGCACTTCCAGAACCGTCTATGGTGGTCAATGTAGTCAACGAAAGTTTGGTTGGCCGTCGGTGACCTAGAACAGCAAATTTAAGTTGTTTGAGAGACATTTTAGCGAAATTTTTACCTTTTTTGCTTTCATCGGAGTATCGGTTTGAATCACAATTTGCTATGTGATCGCACGCCACAACCTGTAACTCCGGAACCGGAAGTCAGATCGGGATGAAATTAAATAGCCATTTACGGGGACGCAATACCTTTCATTTGAGGCCAAGTTTAGTCGAATCGGTCTAGCCATCTCCGAGAAACCGATGTGACTGTTATTCTGAATTTAGATACTTCCGCCGGGGCTTCCGGAACCGATGATGGTGGCCAATGTGGCCAAATAGACTTTGAATGGATGTTAGTGACCAAATACTACAAATCGAAGCATTTATTTATTTATTAAAAGATTAAGGCCGAAGTGGCCTGTGCCGTATACAAAAGATTCCTCCATTCCACTCGGTCCATGGCCGCGCGTCGCCAGCCACGCAGTCTGCGAAGGGTCCGCAAATCGTCTTCCACCTGGTCGATCCATCGTGCTCGCTGCGCTCCACGTCTTCTTGTACCGGTCGGATTGCAATTGAGAACCGTTTTCACCGGGCTATTGTCCGACATTCTGGCTACGTGCCCGGCCCATCGTAGTCGTCCGATTTTCGCGGTACGACAGATGGGCGGCTCCCCCAACAGCTGATGCAACTCATGGTTCATTCGCCGTCTCCATGTGCCGTCTTCCATCTGCACTCCACCGTAAATGGTACGCAGCACTTTCCGTTCGAAGACCAAGTGCACGTTGGTCCTCCACGAGCATGGTCCAGGTCTCGTGCCCGTAGAGAACTACCGGTCTAATCAGCGTCTTGTAGATGGTCAACTTCGTACGACGGCGAACTCTGTTCGACCGAAGTGTCTTGCGGAGGCCAAAGTAAGCACGATTTCCTGCCACGATGCGTCTACGAATCTTTCTGCTGGTATCATTGTCGGCGGTCACCAGTGAGCCCAAGTACACGAACTCTTCAACCACCTCGATTTCGTCGCCACCGATGCAAACTCGAAGCGGGCGGTTCTCATTCTCTTCTCGTGAACCTCTTCCTATCATGTACTTTATCTTCGACGTGTTGATGGCAAGTCCGACGCGCTTGGCTTCTCTTTTCAGTCTGATGTAGGCTTCCTCCATCTTCTCAAAGTTTCGTGCAATAATATCAACGTCATCGGCGAAGCCAAGTAGCTGAACGGACTTTGTGAAAATCGTACCACTCGTGTCGCTGCTCTTCTTATTACACCTTCCAGCGCGATGTTGAATAACAGACACGAGAGACCATCACCTTGCCGTAACCCTCTGCGTGATTCGAAGGGACTCGAGAGCGTCCCTGAGACACGTACTACGCAAATCACCCGATCCATCGTCGCCTTCACTAATCGCGTCAGTTTGTCCGGGAATCCGTACTCGTGCATAATCTTCTAAAGCTGATCTCGATCGATAGTGTCGTATGCGGCTTTGTGGTCGATGAACAAATGATGTGTGGGCACATTGTACTCGCGGCATTTCTGCAGTACTTGACGAAGAGCGAACACCTGGTCCGTGGTAGATCGTTCACTCATGATCGAAGCAGTTGTGGTCATATTTTGGAAAAATTTTCACCTTTATACATTCATTACAGAATTTATTAAAATCGACATTTTCTGCGTGTTCGTACTCATCACCCTGTAATTCCGGAACCAGAAGTCGGATCCATTAGAAATTCAATAGCAGCCTATGGGAGCGTTGCACCTTTCATTTGAGACTAAGTTTGTCAAAATCGGTTCAGCCATCTCTGAGAAAAATGAGTGACATTTTTGGTCACATACACACACATACATCCACATACATAACTCCGCTAGCGAATGACGGATCTCAATAGTAGCATGTCTGTAATAACATACGTACATGGAACTATTGAGAACCAGAGCTGCAGGTCCAAAGCCCTGGTAAAGGAGGATGGTTGTGATGATCCGGGCCGAGATCACCACGTAAAGCAAGGTAGGGCATAACCCCAATTCCAATACGTGAAGCGACCCGTGCCGAGGGATGAGTGATCGAGGGGGTGAAAAAGATGCTCGATCGTTAACGGAGCCTGTGGGGTACCTGGGCAACCCCCACAGTAAACGTCCCTTACCACGCTAATGCGGAGCTCTAGCGTGGCGGACATTTATTTCTCGCGCGACTCGTGGGACTTTACATGGAGTTAACAAAAAATAAAAACAAACAGACGGAGGTGCCAAACCCCTTCGCTAGAGGTGGTTTGGCGAGGTCTCCCCCCGTGGGGAGAGTAGTGGAGCGATGAGTGCTGCATCTGAAAGCACCAGTGACTCCCCAGCAGCGGTAGGAAATAGCCCTACCAATGCACCGGAGGGGCCACTATCTGCGATGCGCAAAGTAGCGAAGCAACTCGATTCAATAATCGAGTTCACTAGCGCAAAGCATAATATAGCCAAGGAGTTGAAGTTGAGCCTCCTGGAGCTCCGGAAAGCTGTTCGTGTCGCAAGACAGGAACAGCAGGCCTATGCTAAGAGGGTGGAATGTCGGGAGAGGCCCGACAGAGAAACCCAGACAGTGGCCTCCAATAGGGAGGAAAGAGAGAAGGTCGATAGAGGTTCACAGACAGGGGCCTTCACCTTCTATGGAGCAGCCACGTCGATCGGAGCGGCGACTGAGTTCCCCTCGAAGGGAAAAGGCAAGGGCAATCGCAAGACGTCATCGAACGCGAAGCGTCCTAGGAAGTCGCCAGGCGAGGGTGCCAAAACCGACACCACTCGGCGTGCAACCGTTAAGGCCAAACGCCGTTTGGCCGAGGTAAGCGAGGCCGAGAGTGACCTCGCTGTGGAGAGCGATGGTACCAGCAACCCGGCACGACCGGGGCAGGGGGGGCTCAAACCCCTGGACGCTGGTGACCAAGAAAAAGCCGGTACCAACACCGGAGGTACCGCGGCCTGCGAAGAAGGCCAAGGACAGAGGCGAAGCCTTGTGGTTAAAAACCGACAAGGACAAATACGCCGATGTCCTAAAATCGATGAAGGCGGCCGAAAGCCTCTCGGCTCTTGGGCAGGATGTGCGTAGCGTAAGACGCACCAACACGGGAGAGATGCTTCTGGTGCTGAAGCGAGGCGCACCATCTAGTGCAGTATACAAGGCCTTGGCCCAAGAGGTCCTTGGTGAGGGCGCCCAAATCAGGTCGCTAGGTGCGGAAACGACTCTCCAGTGCAAGCACTTGGACGAGCTCACGACCGCAGAAGACGTCGTCGCAGCCGTTAAGGAGCATTGCGACGTCACAATCGAGCGGGCCTCTGTGCGTTTTAGAGGGGGACCCTCTGGCACCCAAGTAGCCTACCTCAGGCTACTGAAGGCGGATGCCAAAAAGGTAACCGAGAAAGGGAAGCTGAAGATCGGCTGGTCGGTATGCCCTATTAGTATACCCCAGCCGCCTTCAGTGGATAGGTGCTATCGGTGCCTTGAGTCCGGCCACAAAGCATACGAGTGCAAAGGCATAGATAGGAGCAAACTATGTCGTCGCTGCGGCGAGGAGGGACATAAAGAGCGGGGGTGCACTAAGGCACACAAGTGCCTTATCTGCACCGCTAAGAAGCAAGCCCATAAACATGCTATGGGCGGACCTTCGTGTCCCTTCGGTGAGTTAAATAAGAAGAAGCCGTGAACGTCACACAGCTAAATCTTAACCATTGTGCAGCAGCCCAACAGCTGCTGTGGCAGTCGGTCTCGGAGTCGAGGACAGATGTCGCCCTCTTATCAGACCCGTACAGCATCCCTGCCGGCAACGGCAATTGGGTGTCAGACGGGTCTGGAATGGTGGCAATCTGTACAACGGGAAGGTTCCCGGTTCAAGAGGTAATACACCCCTCCGCCGAGGGTGTGGCGATTGCCAAGATCAATGGTGTGTTCTATTGCAGCTGCCATGCCCCACCAAGGTGGCCCATAGAACAGTTCAACCAGATGATCGACAGGCTCTCGTCGGACCTAGTGGGCCGGAAACCGGTAGTAATAGCGGGAGACTTTAACGCTTGGGCAGTGGAGTGGGGCAGCCGCTGTACAAATAGCAGGGGTCAAGCGCTAATGGAAGCGCTTGCGAAACTCGATACTGTGCTAGCTAATAATGGCTCCGCTAGTACATTCCGTAGAAACGGAGTGGAGGCGTGGATTGACCTAACATTTGCCAGCCCGAGTCTGGCTCCAGGCATGGAATGGAGGGTAGACGAAGGCTACACCCATAGCGATCATTTAGCAATCCGCTTTAAGATCAACTATGGTGTGCAGCATCCGAGGGCGGGAGATCCCTGTCAGGTACGCGGGTGGAAGTCCAATCACTTCGACAGCGAAGCTTTCACCGCGGCCCTGGGACTGGAGGCCAACACCGACAGTCTAAGCGGGGATGCGCTGGTAGCTGTTCTATCACGCGCGTGCGACGCCACTATGCCGAGAAATACATTGCCAAGAAACGGTAGATGCCCGGTATACTGGTGGAGTGCCGAGATTGCAGCTCTACGGTCAGCCTGTCTCAGAGCTAGACGTAGGATGCAAAGAGCTCGCACCGAGGATGCAAGAGAGAACCGCCGTGAAGTGTTTCGAGCTGCGAAATTGGCCCTTAACAAGACTACTAAAAGCAGCAAGAGAGCGTGTTTCGACAACCTGTGTGAGAGTGCCAACGCGAATCCGTGGAGTGACGCCTACCGGATTGTGATGGCCAAGACCAAAGGGGGCTCCTCACCCCCAGAACGGTCTCCGGACCGGTTGGCAACGATTATCGAAGTACTCTTCCCGTCTCGAGCCACAAGCCCCTGGCCACCTGCACTACGCGACAGTGCGGGCACGGTCGAAATGGTGGCTCCAGTGACGAATGAAGAACTACTCGCAGTGGCTAAATCCCTAGCAATGAACAAAGCTCCAGGGCCGGATGGAGTTCCAAACAACGCTCTCAAGGCAGCGATCATAGCGAACCCGAACATGTTCAGGTTAGCTATGCAGAGATGCCTTGACGAGTGTCGTTTCCCCGATAGATGGAAAAGGCAGAAACTGGTGCTGTTGCCGAAGCCCGGGAAGCCGCCAGGCGACCCATCGGCGTACAGACCAATCTGTCTGATAGACACGACTGGCAAACTGCTTGAGAGGATCATCCTCAACAGGCTCACCCCGTACGCGGAAGGTACGGATGGTCTGTCAAGCAACCAGTTTGGCTTTCGGAAGGGTAAGTCCACAGTGGACGCTCTCAACTCAGTGATAAATACTGCCGAGATAGCGATCCAACGAAAAAGGCGAGGTATTCGATACTGTGCGTTAGTGACACTTGACGTGAAGAACGCATTCAACAGCGCAAGCTGGGATGCCATCGCGCTCTCGTTACACCGGCTTAGCCTACCGGTGGGTCTGTACCGGATCCTGGAAAGTTACTTCCAAAACCGCGTACTGCTATACGAGACCGATGCCGGTCAGAAAAGGGTTCCGATTACCGCCGGAGTCCCGCAGGGCTCGATCCTAGGCCCGGTGCTATGGAACCTCATGTATGACGGGGTTCTGAGACTGAAGTTCCCTCCTGGGGTCAAGATCGTCGGCTTTGCCGACGACGTAACCTTAGAGTTCTACGGGGAGTCAATTCCTGAGGTAGAACTAACCGCAGAACACGCGATTAGCACGGTGGAGGAATGGATAAGCGCGAGAGGCCTGGAGCTCGCTCATCATAAGACGGAGGTATCTGCCTACCGCACGGTATCACACGATGCATCCTGCGTGATAGTGAGCATGATGCCAGTCGGGCTGGTCATTCGGGAAGATGAGGAGTGCTTTGAGCTACGTGGAAATAGGGGAGCCCGCGAGCGCACCAGGGTGACCTCGGTCGCCAGATGGCAGCGTGAGTGGGACAACTCCTCGAAAGGTAGGTGGACCCACCGGCTGATACCTTGCATATCGAGCTGGGTGGGAAGACCACATGGGGAAGTTCACTTCCACCTGACACAATTCCTGTCAGGCCATGGCTGTTTTCGTCAGTACCTCCACAAGTTCGGGCACGCGGAGGTCTCAGTTTGCCCGGACTGCCCAGGTGTAGATGAAACTGCCGAACACATACTGTTCGTATGTCATCGGTTCGACGTCGAAAGAAGAGCAATGCTTGACGTCTGTGGCTGGGACACAATCCCTGATACCCTTATTCAGCGGATGTGTCAATCGGTGGAGAAGTGGAACGCAGTCTCGGCTGCTACCATCCAGATTGCCAGTAGGCTACAGGTAATCTAGCGAACCGAGCAACAGACGACGGGCACGGCTAACTAGTGATTGGTTAGCTGGAGCAAAAAAGGCCAAGCGCAAAAAAGGGAGTGAATGGTCTGTTCATGCCGAGGCAGGTTTGGCGCAGCGAATGGCAACCGCGTAAGGGGTAAACCCATCCACCTCGAAGCAAGACAGAAGAGTGAGTGTATAGGCGTATAAGTGGACTGCCTCATGCCAAGACGGGAGGGTCGTAGCGTAGTATGTTGGAACTTAGCTATCGATGCCTCATGGCGTGGCAGAGGAGTGAAAGGGTGAGCATCCAAGTCAGTCTCACACGGCATGTTAAGGGTGAGCATAAAAGTCAGCCTCACAGGTTGGTAGAGGCTAGCACAAAAGTCAGCCTAGCAAGGAATGAAAAAGGTGAGCACACAAGTCAGCCTCGCATGGTATGTCAGAAGTGGGGCCTAAGAAAAATGTCCCACATGGGATGCCAGGGGGAGTGACAAAGGTACAATAGAGTGGCACGATTGAGAGTGAATCAGGTGATAGGGTGAGCACCCAAGTCAGCTTCACATGGTATGGGTGGGGCGAGCACAAAAGTAAGTCTAGCAAGGAACGAGTAAGGTGAGCACACAAGTCAGCCTCGCATGGAACGTAAAAGGTGAGCACAAAAGTCAGCCTCATGTGGGAGTGTTTGAGAGTGAATCAAAGTGCAATTGAGAGAGCACCCAAGTAAGCCTCATACAGGATGTATGAACGCGTGAGTGAGAGTGAACGAGTACATTTAGTACAGCCATCCCCCCAGAAGTAATACCGAGAGGTAGTTCCTGGGAGGAATGATGGCGGAGCCCAATGGAGTTTAGTCGGTATTAATGGCAGCGTCACCATTCGAGCCCGACACGCCCCCAGTGCACCCCGTGTGGTAGATTGGACCCTACCAATAGCACGTGTACTGGGCCAGGACGTAAAGGTCTTCTCCATCGTAAAAAAAAAGAAAACACGCACTAACGCGTCAGCTGTTTGGATATGCGCAAGTGTTGGAGTGGTAATAAAATTTCCATTCCTGTGATTTGCACTTTCGTTCAGCCTGATTATTTTCCCGTTTTCTCCGTAGTGCTAACACACCGAGTTCCAGTTATTCATACAGAGAAATAGGATGCAAGAAAGATTTTGCAGGTAAGTTTCATTTTGCCAAAATTTTATGTTCATCAATTGACAGTAATGGTTTTATTTCAGATAAAAATTAAGCTGCTGTTAAGTTTCTTCTCGCCCATAATGCCCTTCAGTCAATGTCGGAGCCCTACCAAGCATACTACAACAGTTGCCAAGCAGTTTACCTCCGCTATATACATACTAGTGCAAGGCTTAGGTGTTACAAAGGTAGTGAAATACTTGTTCTGCGAACCTCACAGAGTGCTATCAAAAGACTAGCAGAATTTGCTGAAGGATTGGTACTGGAAACGTAAGATCCCTTTTCGGCTACTATGGGCTTCCAAGTAAGTTAAATTCAGTACAGAAAAAGTTGATTTTATTTATAGTTTAGATTTTATTTATTTCATTATATAGAACTATCACTAACATGTTTAAAGGACTGGCCGCGCTAACGTTTGACGACTACCTGAGTACAAGAAGGTATGATGAACGACAAACTAGCCACGCTGTACAAAGGAATTGCACGGAACGGTTGGAAGATGGTGGTTGGACGGAGTCGGCAAAGCGCACACCAAACAGATAGGTGGTGTTATAGAGTATAGTGTGAATAGTTTATTCAAGGGACTGGGGCAAAGTGGGATTGATAGGTTGTCCGGTTCCCAGTGTGATAGAATGTATACAGTGATGTCCCGATTGTATCAAACCCTTCGGCGTATTTTAAACTAACAAAATGGGAACATCGACAAAATCATGGCATATTTTCTTCCATTTTAATAAAACTAAGCTGTTGAAATATTCTTCTTTATCCTCATCGAAATCCTTGAATTACGTAAATACCCTGACATTGGGATGCTATCATTTATGTTCTTAGTTTTCATCGTTTTACTAAACATTAGAATATGGTATAAAACATTCGTTTGTATACAGCGAAAATTCGTTAGTTTGATTTTCGCTGACTTGTGTTCCAACTAAAAACAGCTGAATGGTAAAATCTTATGTCAAGTTGAACAGACAATAGTTAAAGATGTAAGCAGTTGTATTCTACGTTACTACCATCCACAATTTATAGAGAACCTCTCCGATACTCCTGTTCTAAAACTGGATATTGATTGCGCTCGTTTGATTGATTTAACGCTTTGTCACTTTTTGCGTGTATTTATACATTTGTCAGCGGAATAGCGATTCGAACTCGCTAGTTGGGGCGAGGTCATAAGGGATCATCCAGTCTACTTTCTACTTCTGCCGCAGTCAGACGTACAATCGAGCCAAGTGAACAACAGGCCTCTCCATCTAGTGTGCATTGTCTCGAGAACAAAGGAAATATCGGATTATTCTTGTCATCATGAGTAAAGTTGACGAAAAAGCGCTACTCCGACCCAACGCTGCGGTCGTTGACTTTAAATTTTGTTTAAAACGACCGAGTTTTAGTGAAGTGGAATACCTTCTGAAGGTAAAAATGCAACTTAGGCTTGCGGAAGTCTTGTACCTTCAGTATCATCATCTTCGCAATGTAGTGTTAATATCATTCAACACGTTAGCACAAGCCGAGCGTTTCGTTTTGAAGAACAACTTAAAACACGTGGTTGAAAGTGACAACGTTGGAATTAAGATTCCCGTATACATTGAGAATGATTATATTGATGTAAGGTTATATGACCTATCACCTCGTACCCCTCCTGAGCCAATTGCAAAATGCATGTCGCAATACGGAGAAGTAGAATCCGTTACACCTGATACTTGGAGAAACTTCTTCCCGGGTACTCCTAACGGCGTTTTTGTAGTGAGGATGCGGGTTGAAAGGCCTATACCCTCCTACTTGGCAATAAAACTCAATACTCACGGAACTACAATTATGCAAACTACGCTATGCACCCATGAGGGGCAAACTCCTACGTGCAAATATTGTAATCAGACAGCTCATCATGGACAACCTTGCGCGGAAGATGCAGAGGAAAATGCATCTCAACCGATTGCCAACTCATCTACGGCAAACCAACCTAAAACAGAGTTTTCAATACCAATGCCTGAACCACAAACGGTGGCCAATTTTGTGGCAGCTGTTCAGACCATAATGACAACCGCAAAAGAATCATCAAGCACCCCAAAAGCAACTGTAAGTAACATCGGCAACGAATGCAGTAACAATGACGACGGATTTACACTGGTCAACAATAAGTGCAAGAAGCAAGGGAGAACATCTGATCCCGGACACCAAGCCAGCTTCGACCGGGACGTGAAAAACAAGAGAGAATTGAATGACCCCCCTGACGCTGTTTGCCAGCAGACCTCGCGAAAAAAGGTCTCCGCTCGCAATAAAAAGTTGCGCGCACGAGATCCAATTAATTAATTCTTGTTGTTGTTTTCTTATTTTTATTTTTACATGTATTGTAAACGTATAAAAGATCCACGGCTCTGTTAAGCTACCGCTATGAGCCGTGTCAAATAAACGAATTAAATAAAAAAAAAAAATAAGGGATCATCCATAAATGACGTAGCATTATATGGGGGAGGGGGAGTTTTGTATTTTGTGATGATGTGTGACGACAGGAGGGTAGGGGGTCATGTCATGTTACGAAGTTTTTCCTGTTTCATCTAACTAACATCGTTTTTTTTATTTTTTTGAATTTTTTACGGGGTCAGGGGGGGAGGTTTACCATCAAGCTACGTAATTACCAGAGGGGGTATTTAGGGGTTTGTGACGAAATGCTACGATGGGGGAGGGGGTGTTAAAAATCACTCAAAAAATGCAACGTCCTTTATGGATGATCCCTAACCTAACTTACACATCTACGTTGTACCATCAAGTACAGGTATCAATATTTTGTATCAACTGGGGTTTTTTACAACAAGTATAAATTGATAAACTACTGAACATTCTATTGGCAAAGAATGTTAAGAATATTCGCTTAACCAATTGATCCATCGAAAAATTTTGATATTTTACAACGTTGAATTTATTTTATTAAATTCATCCGAGATTTTTGTAGCAGGACTTGAACCTGCATTTTACTCGTCTCTAATTTGGTGCATGCGAGAGGCCGGGGCATATAAATACACGAGGTATGTCAATCCAGTGAACATATTATTAAAAACCTTTTGGATACACGGATGCACGTCTATCAGAACATCTTGATAGCCACGAGAGTGCCCTCCAAAATGCGCGCCATTTATTAGTTAGTTTGGTCTGTGTAAGCAGCTCGTATGGTTTTCAAATCAAAAGTAACTAACTTAAGAAAAAACGATCATTGCAATGAATAGGTATACTATAGGTATGGTTATCAATCTTCTTTGAGTGCAGAGCTGCAATTGTGCTGAGACTATCAATGAGGATGAAGTAATGGTTCGGGGGTAAAGTATTAATTATGTGCAAACTATAGTGAACTGCTGCTAGTTACGCTATATAAACAGAGGCGGGTTCTGCAAGTTTGAGAGAAATTGAAAAACTATTGTTAAAAATACTGAAACCAGTGGCCTCACTGATTCGTGACCCATCAGTGTAAAACATTTTAAGGCAGTCTATGTGTTGGTATTTACTTGTGAATATTTTAGGGATTTCCAGCGAGCGCAGATGAGCTGGAATTTCATGAATCTCCGCTTGCATGGACGTGTCGAATAATAAAGTGAATTCAGGAGTATCTAGTATATTGATGTATGCGGGAACATACCTAGCAGGCGTTATTTCTTGTGACATGTGATTGAAATACACTGTCATGAATCTGGTTTGGGGTCGAAGCTCGACAAGTCATTCAAAATTTTCTATTGCCAGTGGGTTCATAACCTCACATCGAATAAGTAAACGGAGGAGAGATCCCAGAATCGGTCTTTTAAAGAAAGAACTCCCGCTAGTACTTCAAGACTCATCGTATGGAAACAGATGCACCCATATTCCATTATTGAAAGTATTGTTGTTTGATACAATCTTATCATGTCACTTGGATGAGAACCCCACCATGATCCAGTTTTTTTTATTCAATTCGTTTATTTGATAAGGCAGGTTTGCGTTAGCTTAAAGGTGCCAATTTTGTTTTGTTTTACATTTTAAATTACTTAAAACTAGGGGATTACATATTGATTTTTTAAATTAAACTAAGGCTAATTTATAGCTATACATATACACAAGGGGGTAATATAATCTTCGTAAGATTAGGGGGGTCATTTAGTTTTTATGGCAATATGGTTTGACATTTTTAGCAATGAGATGTTTAACTAAGGGGGGAAATTTTTACGACTATCTTAAAAGTAGAAATAGCTAGAGGGCGTGATTAAATTTTGTAAAGATTCGGGGACATTAATTAGACTTATTTTGGGTGGTAGTAAAGTTGGGCATTTTCAACGAGATCATATAATATAATAATTAAAACTAGAAAAGACAGGAAGAGCTAAATGCTTCGTGAAGATATTTGGGGGGGGGGGGGAGGGGTGTTACTTCTGTGTATAAGAGTCAGGGGAAGTAGGGTGGACAAAGATGGCAGGGGGAGAACATTATTTCAGTTTCAGGCTTCGGGACATCAACGGATGGATTACAGAATCAGGGTGGCCTTCATCAGGAAGAATCATGTACTGGGACGCCGGGTGATCCTCCTGAAGATGGCAGGGGTTTCTCCAAACGATTTCGTAATGCGCCTCAGATGTTGATCGACTACATTTCGAGTTGTGCGTGTGATGTTCGTACTGTAGGTCCCGTGTTTGTTGGCTCATTCGACAGGGATGTTTTGTGTCGCCATGGAGTCGCATTAATCCATCGTGGGTGTATGGTACAGGTGGAAGAAAGGGCTTCTGAGAAACCATGATCCAGTTGTTGGATACCTAATGTGGCCTCCCCATGTGCCTTTAGAATCGAACCAAATTCCAAGGTATTTAAAAGTCAGGACTTGGGCTATCGTTCTACCAACCAACTGAAGCTGAGCTGGATCACGCTTCCTTGAGAAAACGACCAACTCTGTTTTCTCCGTAGAGAAATCGATGCCCAGCTTTAAGGCCCAAATTGATAAATTATCCAAGCTATCTTGCAATGGTTGTTGTAAATTTATAGCTTTTGGTCCTGTGGCAGAAACCACGCCATCATCTGCAAGTTGTCTTAGAGTGCATGGGCTAACAATACAATTATCAATGTCATTCACGTAAAAGTTATAGAGAAGGGGGCTTAGATAAGAGCCTTGTGAGAGGCCTATGTAACTTATGCTGAGTGTCGCCAAATCGCCATATGAAAAATGCATGTGCTTTTCTGGCAATAAATTGTATAAATAATAATTTAATATCGGTGAAAGACCACATTGATGTAGTTTCTCCGAGAAAACATCAATGGAGACTGAGTCGGATGCTCCTTTATGTCTAAGAACACATACGCCATTTGTTCTTTTTTTGCGTAATCGAGTTGTATTTCTGATGAAAGTAGCGCCAGGCAATCATTCGTTCCCTTTCTTCTCCGAAAACCAAACTGGGTATCTGAGAGCAAGCCGTTCGCCTCAACCCAATTGTCGAGACGTCGAAGGATAATTTTTTCCAACAATTTCCAGATGCAGGATAGCATTGCAATCGGTCGATACAAGTTATGATCGGAGGCTGGTTTTCCCGGTTTTGGAATGGCAATAACTCTCACTTGTCTCCAGTCACGCGGGACAATGCTCTGCTCAAGAAACTTCTTTTTGCTAGATCAGGCAGATTCTTCACCAAGTTGAATTTAATTCTGTCTAGTCCTGGAGCATTATTGTTGGATGAGAGGAGTGCAATTGAAAATTCCATCATTGTCAAAGGCGAATCTATGAAATCGTTACTTGTGGGAGCATCGCTAATGATTTTCTGCGCAGGAGCAGAATCTGGACAAATTTTCTTGGTAAAATTAAATATCCAACGATTCGAAAAATCTTTGCTTTCATTAGTCACGTTTCGATTCCTCATTCTTCTGGCTGTGTTCCAAAGAGTACTCATTGATGTTTCTCTTGCCAAGCCATCAACGAAGCGTCTCCAATAACTAGACTTTTTGGCACGACGTATACTGTCAAATTTGTTTTGCAAAATTAAATAATTTTCAAAGTACTTACGTATACCCCCTTTCTGTTTAATAATTTCTTTGTAGGCAACTTGTTTAGCTTCATATGCGTCAGAGCACTCTTTGTCCCACCAAGGATTAGGGGGCCGTCTCTTTATTGTCATGCCAGGATTGCATTTCGTTTGGACTTGTTCTGCTGCTTCAATAATTAAACACGCTAGAAATTCATATTCTTCGGTAGAGGGTAGCTCTTCCGTCGAGGCAAGGGAAATGGAAATTAATATTTCGTATGTTTTCCAATCAATATTTCGTGTCAAGTCGTAAGGAACATTGATTGAATTCGTAAGGCCTAATTCACTGTCAATTGAAACAACGACTGGCAAATGATCGCTACCATGAGGATCAGGTACAACCTTCCACGTGCAATCTAACCGAAGTGATGTCGCGCACAGAGATAGATCTAATGCATTTGGACATGCAGGAGGTCTGGGGATGCGTGTTGTTTCGCCAGTATTTAAAGCTGTCGTATTGAATTCGTCGCAAACATTGTATATCAAAGAGGATCGATTATCATTCTAGAGGGTATTCCACAATACTCCGTGCGAGTTGAAGTCTCTCAGTATCAGTCGCGGAGCAGCCATGGATTCCACTACCCCAAAAATTTGACGTTGTCCAATTTGAACTTTGGGAGGTATATATAGAAGCGATAGACATGTTTTTGCCTTTAATATTCGTTTGGACAGCTACAGCCTCAATGCCAATAATCATGGAGATGGTAATTCTATAGAAAGAATAGCACTTTTTAATTCCTATAAGAACTCCTCCATATGGGGTGTCTCGGTGTAGGCGAATAATGTTGAAATCATTTAAGTTGAAGTTAATGTTTGAGGTAAGCCATGTTTCACATAGAGCAAAAGCATCGCATTTTAAATTATGCAGTTAAATTTTTAAGGAATCAATTCTGCAATTCAACCATAAAACAGTGATGGAGAATTTTACCTTTAGAGTTGAATTATCCATCGAAAGATATAATTGCTGCAAGGATGGGCCATTGAGCAATCAGCTGCTCTAAATATTTTCTAATTGTTGGGAGGAAAGCTGAAAATATAAAGTATACTCTTTAGTGGTTCAGAAATATTGAATGCTTTAAAAATCCAACAACAATTTCAGAAAATTTCAATAATCCTACCCCCGGTTGAGACTCAGAGGAAGTCGAAATTTTATTATTTCACAATATATACGCGAACGGAGGTCTTAGTGGAATGTACGTAATGTTTCAAAGATTTTCTTCCATTTAATTCCACTATGGAAGCCGGAATCTTTGGAAGAAAATCTTTGAAACATTACGTACATTCCACTAAGACCTCCGTTCGCGTATATATTGTGAAATAATAAAATTTCGACTTCCTCTGAGTCTCAACCGGGGGTAGGATTATTGAAATTTTCTGAAATTGTTGTTGGATTTTTAAAGCATTCAATATTTCTGAACCACTAAAGAGTATACTTTATATTTTCAGCTTTCCTCCGAACAATTAGAAAATATTTAGAGCAGCTGATTGCTCAATGGCCCATCCTTGCAGCAATTATATCTTTCGATGGATAATTCAACTCTAAAGGTAAAATTCTCCATCACAGTTTTATGGTGGAATTGCAGAATTGATTCCTTAAAAATTTAACTGCATAATTTAAAATGCGATGCTTTTGCTAGTGAATTTAGTGGAATTAAATGGAAGAAAATCTTTGTAACATTTATTATTTCCATTTATTAGTTTGGATTGTACATGCCCAAAACCGGGCGGAATTGACTTCGGTTTTGAATCGGAATTTTTTGGTTTTGGGCGCAGTTTATCTATTGGAGGAGAAATTTAAAGGCACTTTCTTGGCAATTTGAGAAAAGAAGACTGTTTTCTTTTTCTGAAACCTCCGGGTAAAACAAATGATGTACTTTCGCGCGCTCCGTCAGAGTCAGACTGTTCCGAAAATAGAGATGTGTAAGTGTTTTCTAAGAAGATGGGTTTAGGGGTACCATTTTTCAATATTTCTGCATAGGAGCGCTTAGACCTCTCCTTCAAGGATCGTTTAATTTTATCCTCGCGCAATTTATAAATGGGGCATGCAAGGATCTTATGCGAGTTTTCTCCGCACATTAAACATTTTTCTGAATTTTTATTGCATGTATCCTCTTGATGAGAACCCCCACATTTGCCACACGGTACCTTATTTGAACAGTAAGTGGTTGTATGGCCAAGCTGTTTACAATAAAGGCAATTTATTACACGAGGGATAAATAGGCGAACAGGGAGACGAATCTTATCGATAATCACATAGTTGGGCAGCGCAGACCCAGCGAAAGTCACTTGAAACGAATCAGACAGTGGATAAACTTTTTTATCTCCTTCGTGTGATACTTAATGCAATTGCTTGCATTAAAGTATCTTTACGTCTGTAAGTATGGTGACTTAGAAACGACCAACCCCATGCTTAATTAAGTAATCAACAGTCAAACTCGATTCTGTGATGACTCCATCAATTTCAATTTCCTTTGAAGGAATATAAGCTCACAAGAAGCAATTGCATCGGCTTGTTTGAGACTGCCAACGACAATGCGTATTTTATCTTTATTAACTTTGACGATCTCTTTTACATCCGAGAATCGCGAAGTCAAATCTTTCGAAATTTGGATGATATTTAGCGCCTAGACTTTACGCCTAATAAATACAATCCATGGTCCCGTTGACGACTCTGGGTAAATTTTAATTCTAATCGGGTTTACATTTTCAGCAGAAGGCTTAGGAGGAGGGTCTGTTACTCGTTTTCCCATCTCGTTATCCATTTTACCTAGCAAGAAAAACTATCGCAAAAAAGGAATAAAAAATATACCTGTTATCTGCTATCTCTGAGGTGACGAAGACACCGGTAGAACACACCTCGTGTGTGTGTCGTTGTAAACTCGGTGCCCGTTGTTTGACAATGTGACACTTGCTGTCATTCGTCGCGTTGCTTCTTCAGTAGAGGAATAGGCCTACCTGCAACACTTCAAAACTCTCTCCGGTTAAGCTGCTCGTCGGTATCACCACCACAAACGCGTTCTCTTCGTTTTCACCACCGCGGTAGACAAATGTGGCTACCTGTGGCTTGCTGCGAAAACCCCACTGTCGATGCGGCACTTTTCGGTGCCACTTGTTGCCCTTATTCGTCGTACCGCTTCTGCGGGAGACAAATAGAGCAAATGGCTCTACCTGTGAGGCTTCCCCTCTTGTCGATTAGAATTGCCCAACGACACCAATACAATTTTTTTTCTGTGTGGCACGATCACTGTCGATTTCTTCCACCACGATAGGCAAATTCGTCTACCCGCGGTTTGCTGTCAAAACACCACTTGTCGAGGATGCCGTTGACCACGCCTCCGACGTATCGACTGTCGACTCACACTTAACAAACTGGACGCTCTCTCCCGCTTAAAAAACCGCATACAGCGTCTCACACTCCGTCGTTCTCTCGAGAACAAAACCTTCCACATGGAGGCACAACTGTCTCAGCCGGTTGCAAAAACTGTAATGATGTCGTCCATTTGTTTATAGTGTGGTCCTTTTTGGTACTTGTTTCCGCCGTATGTATATTTTACGATTCGCTCAGAGACCACAGTGTGGGAAGAAAAGTCCGCCCAGTGTGAATTTCTCCAGAAGACAACCGTGAAACGACCCTAACTGGTGAGCACAGTGTGGCCCCACCACCACAAGTAGAACGTTACAAAGCTATACGTAATAGATTTACCACAAAAAACGCGCATCCACACAGGAGGTACTGTGCATTGGTACACTGGCCATGGCGAACGACAACAAGCAGGAACCGGATCACGAACTGGACGGCGACTTTGGGCTGACAGGCATACTGTTCTACTCCCTGAGTAAGGAAGGATGACATCGACATGAAATGGCGAGTGGGCTAACAGCACGGGTGTCTACGTCCCAATAAAACTCTGGCAAGTCCCCGGGTATGTTCAAAACTCATCACCATTTAGTTGGTGGTACTAGGTTCGGTCCGAGCATTCCCGATTAACGTCGATCTGACTCTGTACAATACTCTTCATGAAGGATAGTGTCAACCCATGCATGATCTCCCTGCTGCTAAGATTTTGGTAGCATAGATAATAATTGGATCACGAGAGGCGACTATGTGAAGCGAGTAGAGATAGGGGCTCGCTGTTGGGACCTAATAAAATGGAAAAAAAGAAACTAACATATCACCATCACCAGCAGCAGCTGGAGGAGGTGGAGAAGCAGCAGCGGCAGAAACGAAAGCCAGAGCAGAGCGGGACGAATTACACCCCACAGAAGCCAAAAGTAGTGGCAGCGAAGCACTTAGTGGAGGAGCACCACAAGTTCGTGAATGCGAGAAACAATATCCATAAGCACATTAAAGAGATGGTCATCAGAATCCGAAAGTCGCTACTGTCCGCCATGAATGAGTATGACATGACAACGTGGAGGGCTGATGTAGCTGAGCGAGCATTGGCGTCGGCTAAGGCTACTATCTTCCTAGCCCCTCCGAAGCAAGGTAAGGAGATGCAGATTAGTGTGGAGCCAGTTTCCAGTGACTCCAAAGAGGACAAGATCCTCGCCAGGGACTGGAAGACCAGGCGGACCCAAAAGGCAGACGCTCAAGGATGCTGTGGCTGTTGCCGAAGAAAAAGACGACACCCAACATGGAGAAAGCTGGAGTACAGTTGCAGGTCGGAAGGAAAAATACGGGAAACAGTAGAAGAAGAAGGAAGAGCACAAAAGGAAGCAGAAGAAGGAAGGAAAACCTTTGGCTCACCAGAAGGCGCCAACAGGAGATGTACCGATCGTCGAAGCGAACGATACGACATCCTACGCCGCTCTTTTCAAGAAAGTGAAAGAGGACCCAGAGCTAAAGGAGTTGAGAGAGAACGTTGTTAGAACGAGGCGCGCTAAGAAGGACGCGATGATCTCCGAGGTGAAGAAGGATACTTCCGTCAAGAGCTCGACCCACCGTGAGCTTGTTGCTAAATCAATGGGGTGCGAAGCGAACGTGAGAGCCCTGTCGCAAGAAGCAGTAGTCGAGTGCAAAGGGTCTAGTTGAGGAACTGAAGGGTGCACGAATCGGAGAGTGCAAACTGGATGTACCGGCGGCTATCCGGATTTAGAAATCTTATGGAGGAGCTCAAACGGCGGTGATGCGACTACCGGTGGGCGCTGCCAACAAGCTGAGAGTCACCTGAACTGCAAGGGCCCAGACAAGTTTGCTCTGTGTAGAAAATGTGGAAAAAAGGGGCACGTTGCTAGAGACTGCACGAAGCAACTAAGGTGCATGATCTGCAACCGGAGGAAGGAAACCACATGAAGGGTGGCTTCAAATGCATGCGTACATAAGGGCGAAGGCAGGCTGATGGAGATAACCCAGTTAAATCTCAATCATTGCGACATTGCACAGCAACTGTTGTGGCAGTCGATAACAGAAACGAAGTGCGACGTTGCAATTATTGCAGAGCCGTATCGTGTTCCTCCCGATAACGGTAACTGGGTGGTGGATAGTGCAAGATTGACTGCAATACAAGTAATGGGCGGTTCCCATGTCCAAAAGGTGATGGATAACACGCACGAAAACTTCGTGATCGCCAGGATCAACAGCGTATTTTTCTGTAGCTGCTATGCTCCCCCGAGACGGATACCAGAACAGTGCAACCGGATGCTGGACACACTAACCGACTCGTTAGTCGGACGAAAGCCGGTTGTTATAGGAGGAGACTGTAACGCTTGGACCGTGCAGTGGAGTGGCAGGCTGACCAACGTAATAGGTTACAGCTTGTTGGAAGCCTTGGCGAAGCTGGATGTGAGATTGTGCAATGCAGGTTCCGCTACCACATTCCGTAACGAGAGAATCCATCATCGACAAAACATTCTGCAGCTCTTCGCTGATGGATAACATGAATTGGCGAGTTAGTGAGCAGTACAAACATAGTGACCACCAAGCGATCCACTAAACCATTGGTCGGCGAAATTGTACCGTAACACTGATCTTTATGTTTATGTTTATTACCTTCACCAACAGGCCCCTTAGCCCCAATGGTGGTTTCTCAAACTAATTAAATTTTAAAATTGCCAACATTTTCGCCTTTATCGCATTCCGCGTCCGTTTGAAGTCAAAGGCCGTCGCCACACTGTTAAAAATTCGCTGGAGTCCGGTAACAGCGCTCTGGCAACCATATTTGGTTCTCCTGGACGGAACTCGTAGAAGAGAGTTATTACGTAGAGCTCGGACGAGGGCTTGAAGATCCAGACGTCCGAGGATGGTAGGGCAATCCACTCTAGCAGAGAGTAAGTCCGAGACGAACAAGGCTCGAGAGCAGTCCCTCCGAATGCTTAGTGTATCGAGGTGTATTAGCTGGCTGTTTTCATAGCTCGGCTGCTGAAATCTGTTTCGCCATGGGAGATGCCGAAGGGCGAAGCGTATGAACCTGCGTTGAACAGCCTCGATTCTGTCAATCCCGTTCTGGGAGTACGGGTTCCAAACAGCCGAACAATATTCTAACGTTGAGCGGACCAACGCACAGTAAAGCGATTTAAGACAATATACGTCCCTGAAGTTTTTCGCTATTCGGAAGATGAACCCAAGCTGTCGAGATGCCTTATCCACGATGTATGAAGTATGTGGTTTGAATGTTAGTGCCAAATCCGTGATGACTCCGAGATCTTTGATGTGAGAGTATCTTGGAATACTCGAGCCGAAGAAATGGTAGTTAAACTGAGTCGGTTGGCGTTTCCGCGTGAACGTAACGATAGTAACTGATAGTGAGAACTGGCTTGTAAAGATGGAAAATAAAGGACTTCGGCAAGGACCTTATTGTATATGCACTTCCAATTCCGAGTTCCGATGAGCTGTCGGAAACAGTAGCGGGAACATGTGATGTAAAAATGCCGAGGAAAATGGAGCCGAGGAACTACCGGCGTCCGACGTACTGGTGGAGCGATAGGCTCAGCATCCTCCGGACTGCTTGCCTAAAAGCAAGAAGACGTGTTCAGAAAGCAAGATGGGAGGCAGTCAGAGATGTGTGTAAGGTAACATTCCGGGCGGCCTGGACCGCTTTTAAACGCGAGATAGTGCTAAGCAAATCCATCTCCTACAAGGAGCTATGTAGATAAGTAGACGCTAACCCCAGGGGCAATGCTTACCGTGTCGTTATGGCCAGAATCAAAGGTCCAATGATAAGATGGTGGAAATGCTGGTGACAATCAAGTTTCCAACGAGGAGCTACTTATAGTGACAAAAGAGTTGAAAGCGATGAAAGCTCCCGGACCAGGTAGTATCCCCAACGTGGCACTGAAGACGGCGATCCTAGCGTTTCCGGACATGTTCAGGATAGTCCTCCAAAAATGCCTTGACGATGGCTACTTCCCGGATAGATGGAAGATCCAGAATCTGGTGTTGCTGCCAAAACCAGGGAAACCACCGGGATATCCAGCGTTATATCGGCCTATATACCTGCTAGATACTCTTGATAAGCTCCTGGAAAGCATCACCCTCAACAGGCTGACGACCTACGATAAAAATGAGAACGGACTATCGCAGAGGCAGTTCGGGTTCCGGAAAGGGATATCGACGGTGGACGCCATCCGCACAGTCATCGCGAGCGCGGAGAAAGCATTAAAGCAAAAGAGAAGAGGTAATCGCTACTGAACCGTGGTAGCGATAGATGTGAAGAACGCGTTCAACAGGGCTAGCTGGGAGGCTATCGCCACAGTACTGCACAGAATGAGGATCCCGGACTATCTATGCAAGGTTCTGAAAAGTTACTTCCAGAACCCAGAACTGGTCTATGAATCTAACATAGGGAAGAGGCCCAACGCTCTGTAATATAATGTACAACGGAGTGTTAACACTGGAACTGCCCTGTCCCCTGAGCCAGGGGAGTTGTGATCGTCGGCTTTGCCGATGATGTTATCCTGACGATAACCGGCGAGACCCTTGAGGAGGTGGAGATGTTGACGGCAGAGACAATAGGCATCGTGGAAAGCTGGATGACAGACGTCAAGTTGCAGCTGGCCCATCGCAAGACCGAGGTAGTGCTGGTCAGTAACTGTAAAAAAAATCCTGCGTGTCGAGATCAGCATCGTGGGACAATCCATCCCATCGATGCGCGCGCTGAAGCACCTGGGTGTGATGGCCGACGATCGGTTAAATTACAACAGCCATGTCGACTATGTATGTGAGAAGGCTGCGAGGACATCGAACGCATTAGCAAGGATCATGCAGAATCAAGGAGGAGTAAAAGGCAGCACGAGACGTCTCCTGGCGGGTGTCTCTTCCTCGATACTGCGGTATGGCGTACCGGCCTGTGCTGCTACACTGAACTCAAAGCGGAACCGGACGAAGTTGACAAGCACGTTTCGCCTAATAATGACAAGCACGTTTCGCGAGTGCGTACACAACGATAACGTAGGAGGCAGTATGCGTAATTGACTTTGCATCACTCTGGCTGAAGACGTGGAATGCTACCAGCGGAGAAATGCACGTAATGCAGGAAGACTGGTCCGAGCGGACTCGTTGGCTAAGTGGCAGCAGGAGTAGGACAACGCTCAGAATGGAAGGTTGACCCATCGACTCATCCCAAATGTATCTGCTTAGGTATATAGGAAACATGGAGAGGTGAACTTCCATTTGACTTCCATTATCAGGGCACGGAAGCTTCCGGAAGTACCTGTATCGGTTTGGACACAATTCATCACACCTCTGCCCGGAGTGTGTGGACGTGCTAGCGACACCGGAACACGTGGTATTTTAATTCTCTAGGTTCGAAGAAATTCGTAGAGTGGTTATGAATAAATTCTCCGAGCTGCACAGGAAGTGACGAAAGGATCAACACAGTAGCGCCATTGCTCTATCCCGGGCAATGAAAAGGCCGACGCTTTAGCGAAGATGGGCGCATTAGATGGTGACATATACGAAAGACCAATCTGCTTCGAAGAATTTTTTAGTATATGTCGACAGAGGATACTCAACAGTTGGCAAACCTCGTGGACCAATGGGGAACTTGGACGATGACTACATTCGATTATCCCAAAGGTATCAACGAAGCCTTGGTTCGGGGGGATGGATGTGGGTCGAGATTTCATACGGGTAATGTCCCGGCGTATGTCCAATCACTACACATTGGATGCGCATTTGCGTCGTATTGGGCTTGCAGAAAATAGTCTGTGCGCTTGTGACAAAGGGCTATCACGACATCGGGTACGTTGTCTGGGTGTGCGCTGGGTATTGTGACGCCAGGTCTCAGTATAAGGATTCCCTTCGGGCCCGAGGTAGACCGTTCAATGTTCCAGTTTGTGATATTCTGGAAATTCGCGATTTCCCCTATATGTCCCTTATTTATATTTTCATAAAAACTATAAATATCCCAATTTAGTCCCTCTATTTTCTTTCCAATTTTTAAAAATTCCCTTCCTGCCTTGTGGAGCCGATCAGCACCAAAGTGCCACTATCTGACCGCCGTCGCGTTTACCACGACATTCGAAGCGAGAGCGACCCGATGCTCCACAGGCCCTATGAATCCCTACCATCAACCCGGGTCTTGACGTCTGGCTAGCGTGAGGCTCTACATTATGTCGCTGATCTCCCGTTTGCCTGAAAGTGGCAAGTTTGGTCTTCTTTACCAATCCCCATGTCCGCCTACTCTCTTCTGTCCAGAGTTACAAATAATCGAAGCTTTATTTTGACGGCTGAAAATGAACCTGATGCGACTCGCGGTGAATAGAAAAAATATTCATTCAAATATCCATGTTATTCATTCAGTTGAATATCGAGCAATATATTCATTTCACTAATTATCAAGGAAAATGTTTTCAAATGCCGGTAAAGCATATGAAAATATTTTGATGTGTTTGATTCGTTGCTACATGGTCGTTTCGTGTAATAATCGGAGACGAAAGAAAATATGCATGGATGAATGGGTGGTTTGTTCGTTTGACGTTTTCAGCTACGTCACTGAATATTGAAAATGAATGTGGCTGAATATGATCAATTTTCATTCAATGAGTTTGAATATTTGACTCTGCTTCTGTCCCTGATATAACGCAACACCGATGTTGAAAAAAAAACAAATTTTCATTATGTATTCCTAGTTTTAAGAGATCTCTATTTTTGTCATAAAAAAACTATTCTTTCCCCCCTTATATATCGAATTGCATTCCTAGTTTTAAGATTTCTGTTAAATTTCTCGAAAAAACTTGTTCCTCTTCTCATATATCAAACTGAATTCTTAGTTTAAAGATAGCTGTAAAATTTTTCGTAAAAAAACTTATGTTCCCTCTTTTGTATATTAAATTGGATTCCTAGTTTTAAGATAGCTGCAAAAAAAATCAAACAAACTATTGTGACCCACTGTTGTATATAGCATTGAATTTCTAGTTTTAAGATAGCTGTAATTTAAAAAAAATATTTCGATATTGTAACCTCCTAGTTTTAAGATACCCAAAATATAAAAGCAAACGAATTTGGCACCGCGAAGCTAACGCAAATAAATGAACTGAATAAAAAAAACCAGTCAAGAAGAAGCCAAGATTTCCAATCCAATGAGAATGGACCATGCCAATCGAAGGCCACAAGCCCAGCGCCACCTCGTACAGTTCCTGAAATTAGACTTTGTTAGTTAATAGTTGGAAATTGTTATAAAAACAGATGATTCCAATTTTGCCCCTTAAATCCTGAATTTTTCCTCCTGATGAGTTTCTGGTGGTATTTGTATCAGATTATCCTAATCCCAAATAAAACTTGACTATCAGCATAGTATCCGATGCAGATGTAAGCGTGCCTGAAGACGTCAGACCTTCACGTCTCCCCACGGCGTGTGCACAAAACCGATTCGAAGAAGCGTCATGGTCGCAAAAAATCGACTCAGATTTAGACCGGTTCCATAATAAAAGCATTGGAGAAGGAGAAAATGAAAGAAAACGTAAGCGTATGCTGGCGGAAGAAAAGAATGCAGCGGGGGCTGTAAAACGTTCACTAAAGCTGCCGAAACTAAGTTTAAAAAAGTCAAAAAGACAAAAATGTAACGAGTGGAGTTTTTACATACCTCCATATTGCAAAATGATGTTTTCTCACTAATAAATGGCTTCCACTGATGCATTTAATGTGTTTCACTTATTTTTCCAAGCTTTTGATTGTTAATAACTTTTTCCCTGATTTTGCTTTATGAATGAAAAAATTCACATATGTTCTCAAGTGTTGCACGTTCATGACAGCGCAAAGTTTTTATCAAAAATCCTAACCAGAATGATTGCAGATTTTCCGAAAGAAAAACTCGGCCAACCCGCCCCGGTCTTCCCTACGGCATGATTTACTTACGCAGCAATGAAAAAACAACACAAATTTAATCACGCATCACTTAACATAAGCGGACCAAATGCAAAACATGTCTGATCTGATCGACGACTTGATTTCAGTTATAAAATAAACAAACTCAATTAGAATTTTTTTAGGAATAGATGTCACGGTGTGTTTGGTAGAACAATTTTATTCGAAAAAAATCGGCATCGCTAAAACTTCAGCACGTGATAGAATGCGCTTTTCTCTTTCATTTGAAAGTAAAATTAAAATATTCTATCGGAGGCTCCAGAACAACTTTTTATTTTAAAGTTTTTTGTTTGAAAATTTAAGTTTTTCGATGAAACTGGTTCACATTTTTGCCCCTAGGTAGTACTTTAGACATTCAAATATTACCAAAAGTGAGAATCTGATGGACAATTTCAGTGTGTACAACTTTGTAGAAAACTACATCGCGATCTAAAATCGCTAGAGAAAGATATTAAATTTTTATCAAAGTTTCTAGATTCGCACGGGGCTTATTGGTTAAGAAGCTTTGTTCCAAAAACATTTTTATTTGTAAAAAATGGATTGCCTAATTTTAACAGTGTGCTCAGAAGAACTTGAATGCTAGCAAAGTCCCACCTTGAAGTAGGGTTCGTCGCGGTGCGGATGTGGGCGGTAAATGGATAGTCCGCACCGCAACCGCAAAAAAATAATAAAACCGCACCACTTACCGCAACCGCACTGCATTCACCGCACCGCACCGCGCGGTAATGCGGTAAAATTCTGTATTTTTGAAAAGTGCGTTGAAAAATTATTAATTTATTTGTATAACTACACATACTAAAAAATTATTTCCTATTTACACGAACATTAACTTTGACGGACTCCTCAGAATGTAACATTTATTAAAAAATGTCAACTTTGCGAAATTTTATTAATAAAATGCCATACATCTTGAGATAAGTACTTTCGTAACAAGGTAAATATTAGGATAGCACTGAAGTCCTGTGAAATGTAGCTGTATTTAATCGTTATACATACAAAAACGTTCTTCCGCAGCAATTAATAAGAAAACTTTTAATTTAATTATCAGAAATCGTTCTATACATAACATAACAGATATCCATCCCATCTCAACCGGTACAGAGTTGTTGAAGGACATTTGAAAAATTGCAAAAGATGTATGATTTACAGCATACAGCAGAAATGTTTTTACAAACAGGGAATTTTAGGAACAAAATACACCAAAGCACTTACTTCGTATTTTTCAAGAAATGTATGTATTCTTATTCAAATACTAAGATTGCTCCCTTTAAATTGTATGAGTTGTATTTTTCTAATAGCTAGTTCGAAAGTTCTATCTTTTTATGTATTTTTTCTAATATTTTTCTATAATGCCAATGGCAAAAACTTCAATTGAAGTTGGTAGGGGTCAAAAATTGTCCTGTGCTAAATTTGGTATCTGGGCTAACTTTGACACTTGTCACAATATGAAGGGAGGCTTTGAGGAACACAAAAAAATCGAAATACCCTACACTAACTTCGAAAACTTTAATTTCAAAAAGTTACAAAATACTCCTAACTGAAAAATATTAGTTGTTAATTTGGTAAAAAATATTATCAGTTGGACGAACAATGGACGTATGCGAAAAAAAGTTATGTAGAAGGAGTCTTATAAACTAGGGTGACCATACGTCCTGGTTTCCCAGGACATGTCCTGGTTTTTCAGTGACTGTCGGGGGTGGGCGTGGCGTAGTTGGTAAATCGATTGCCTTGTACGCAGCGCACCTGGGTTCGAGTCCCGACCCCGCACATAGGGTTAAAAATTTTTCACAAGAGATTTTTCTAACCCGAAGAGGCGAATGACCTTAAGGTTAAAACCACTATAATCGAAATAAAAAAAAAAAATAAAATTCAGTGACTGTCCTGGTGTCCTGGGAAGTCAAAGGAGATGTCTTTTTTAGTCACTCAAGTTTCTTCTCTTACGCGGAAATTGAAAAGATAAAGAACGAAGAGTTCGTGCATAGCATATGAATGACTTGTACTGCCGTGAAAAGCATAACAATCCCATATGTATAGGAAGACTCTTGTGCGTATTACGGGAGTGTAATCCGTTATTAAGGTAATTTCACAGCCGAACAAATCGAAATGGTTTCCGTTGTGAACCAATCTCTGGCCGCTATCAATGTCGATGAAACAATAATAACTAGAGATTCTTCCCGGATTAAATTGCCTTTCAATCCAAGATCCGAAGAATTCCTTTTGGTGCCTCTGAGAAGACAAATTGCAGACGTATTGGTGACTTTACTTCTGTTAAGTTCTCTTTCCGGTGGCATTTTTTCGCCTTACTGAAAATCCGCGAACATTTTTCCAATCTAACAAAGGGAAATGACGAAACAACAATAACTATCGTGGAATAATTTCACTGAGTGCTCTCTCTAGCTGGTGATTATGGACCCACTTCAGGGTCAATGCTAGCAGTACTTAATCCACTATTAACATAGCTTCACTGGACGCTGAACAGCGACTAACCTGCCGAGTCTAGCATCCTAGATAACAGGAAGTATGGAAGGTCGCGCTCAAACTGATATTATTTGCACCAACTTATCCGCTATGTTTCATATAACAATTGATAAAATGGAGTAATTTGCAATCAACGGCAGCTTTGCAGCTGTTTCGATCCCAGTTCTCAGATCAAGAGATAATGATTGTCATTGGAGATTGGCAGCTACTTCTTTTTAAATCAAGAATGGCGCAGGGAAGCTACTTGACACCGTTGATGTTTCTACTTTACTTCAATGACGTGTGTTTAGTACGGATCTCCCCTTACCCGTCCTGCATAGATGATTTTAAGAATATTTCATATCATCCGCTAAATTAATGATCACCGATTTTTTCAATAACATCATGTTACCTTCGTTGATGGTTATGTAACAAGAACTGCGTGTGTGTGAATCTGAAAAATGAGCTCGGCGATCGAATTCTCATGAAAGACTTTGGCTGAGCTGTGCCTGCCAGACTCCAGAACAGAGGTTTTGCTGCCGAGTCTCTGGCTACCAGCACCTAGAAGTTTTTAGCTGCCGAAAACCTGGAGAGAAGACACAATCGATTAAGAGGTGATGGAGGGCATTTGGACTGTCCTGGTTTTTCACTCCCTTGATATGGTCACCCTATAAAAACGAACTGCAGGAAAATTCATTGCAAATTTACACAGAAACCAAAAGAGATAGAAATACGATGTTGAAGAACGAAGGTTAATCAGGTTATCAGCCTAATTTGGACCCCTCCTTATTTTGCACGCTTTTCAAACATTTGTCTCCCTTACAGCTGATTCCTCCAAATTCGTTTGGTTTGATGATTTCATTCTTTGGGTTGTTTGTAAGTCTTAAAACTTTTTTAATTTCATCTTTAAGTTCTCCAAATTAATCAAAATTCACAGTTGAGAAAATGTTATCGTAAACGATTCATAATTTCACGGTTGTCAAGAGGAATCGGGAGAAATGATGCATTTTTAAATTGGATTTAACAGTACAATTCATTTGTATTTCAATGATTGGATTGTGTATTTTATATATTTGAAAAGGTTCGCTTGTAAATTTTTCAAAGTGTTCAAAATATGTCGTAAAAATAATGATGCCAAATTGTATTGGACACAGCGTCGTTCTTAAATGGTAAAAGTCAAAGTTTTAATTCACTTTTTAATGCAGACTGCAGACTTTATCAATTATTTTTTTAAGTGCGGTTGCGGTAATACCGCGCGGTAAAAGCTCATTACCGCACCGCATCCGCAAGAAAAAGTGTCTCACCGCACCGCAGTTTTTGCGGTGCGGGTGCGGTAAATACCGCGCGGTTGCGGTAATTACCGCAACCGCGACGAACCGTACCTTGAAGGGTAAAAAAACATAATTCCAGATTCCGCCGTTTTATGCGCACCAATGATATTTTAGGAGCATGGAGATATAGAGAAGAGTAGATTAAATTTGAACGAAATTAGTACTCTTTTGAAAGATGCTGGGCAATACAGCAAAATGAAATAATTTTTTTCTGTCACAGATATACAGTAAAGACCCGTTTTTATCAGCCCCTTGGCGAATTTTAAGCTGATAAAACAGTGACATTGATAAAATCGGGACATATATTTTTCTGTTTTTTTTTAATAAACCGAAGCTCTTAAAATATTCTTCCTTGTTCCTTAGATATAGCCTTGCAACCTTTTTTGATTATATACTTTAAGTTCCCCTTAAGGGGGTCTGACAGTGCAAAATTAAAAAAAAATATTTTTATTTTTGCATTTTTTGGATATCTAAGATAAGAAATATATGCCCAAGAAAGGATTTATTCGAATTCAACTTGGTTCGTTTGCTAGAGCCCATTAAACTACCAACTATCAATTTTCATATGAAGCTGATAAAATCGGGTCAAAAAACTGATAAAATCGGGGGCAGATAAAATCGAGTGCTGATAAAATCGGGTCTCCACTGTATTTGTTTCTTTTTTTTCTTCACTCATTCTGGAGTATGCTTGATGTAACCTTGAATCCACCTTTTTGCTCGTTAGCATCTTGTGGGATATCTATATTTGGCCTAAATTTTAACTTTATATTTGATCAAACTCAATTATATATTCAGTCATTTGATTTGATTTCGATTGAGAATCCTGATTGACACTGAACTGAACTGGCAACTCTGTCTTCTTGATATGTTGTCTTTGCTCTTGTTGAATTAAATTTTCACTTCGGAATCAACCAAACTAAATTTAGTGATTTAGATGAACGTATGCTTCTTAGAATCATTGGCAGCTACAGGATTGAGAAAACTTCTCTTCATGCTCCCCTTGACATATAAAATTCAAAACAAAACTATCAACACTATATTTGTGATGAAATGGGCTTTCACGTAATTTGCTGTTATAATGAAAATATTGATAAAAGTCGTCAAACATTTCGAAAGGACATGTATTTAAAATAATTGAAAAGCATGTAATTTTTTTTCATCACTCGGTCGCTGTGCATGGGACGAGGGGGAGGGGGTAGGTAAATGCTACGTTATTTACGAGGGGGAGGTTAGAATTTTGTGACCAAATGTTACGAGGGGGGAGGGAGGGGTCAAAAATCGCTGAAAAAAAGCTACGTCATTTGTGTACGGCCCCTAAACAGACTTTTATTACTTGAGTGTATGGTACAGCCTGATATTTTTTTGTTCGTTTTCTGTTGTGATCCGTGTACAACGAGTAACGACTCCGGAATTTCTTCTTAAAGGAAATTATGAAACATGGTTTTATTCTTTTTTCTAAGATTATGTCCTCGATTTGGAAATAAAATTTGAGGACAAGCAAAAATCTGCATCTATAAATTCTGATGAAATGAATCTACCCCAAAAGATAACAAACATGGATTCAAAACTCGAAGAGCTTTTTTGCTTTTTCAATCATCTTTCTTTTAATGTTGATAAAGACAAACAGGATTCTCAACCCAAAATTGCAATAAAATCCGTCGTTTATTACAATGACCCGAACTGTCTACTTTAGTTCATTCAAATATAAAGCTTTGAATTTAAGCCAATTGTAATTTACCAGACAGGATAGGATCAGGAAGAAGGGTAATCCTAGTTTACATTAGCTATCCCCTAGAGCGAGAAAAGTAATGAAAAAGGCATGATAAAATCCGTTACTACATTAATCAACATCTTGAAAAAGTATAAGATTATCGAATAAATTTGGTCAACACCTTACCACACCTCATAAAGTGTCATTTTCGCCCAAGACCCGGAGAAATCTGAAAATATATTTTTTCTGCTGAGAATGGGACTTTGTATACATTGAAATTTATCTGAATTCACTGTTCATTTAAACCCAACATTTTTTTGTAAGTCCTTGTTAATCGACTTCTTAATCCATATGCCCCGCGCACACCTAAAAACTGATTAAATTTTAATAACTTTCTCGGGTGATTTTATATCGATTTATAGCATTCTACGAAGTTGTAGACAATGGGATTGTTCATCAGATTCTCACTTTTAGTATTTTTTTAATGTCTATAGTACCAATTAGTAGCAAAAATGCGAATTAATTTCATTAAAAAGCTTAAGTTTTCAATCAAAAAACTTTAAAATAAAAAGTTGTTCTAGAAACCCCGACATAATATTTTATTTTTACTTTCAAATGAAAGGGAAAAGTCCAATTTTTCATATTCCGAAGATTTACAGATGCCGAATTTTTTTGAATAAAGTTGTTCGACAAAGACACCGTGATGTATTAGGGTAAGTTTTTCATTGTAGTCTTTTAGATCTAAATTGTTGATAATCGCAACAGTCCTCAACAATCCAACTATGGATGAAATCAATAATTTTAAATATGAAACAACATTTTGAGAAGTTGTTCCCAATCATAGCACCTAGCTCGTTAACGGAGGGACTTTCATTTGGATTAAAATGCCCACTCTTTTTGGTTAGACAGCTCAATTTTGTTACGCATGTTAAAAAGTTGATCAGAAATTAGTTAATTCTTAGCTCCACAGAAATAAATCGAAAAAAACATCATCTGGCATAGTTGCATAGTACACTTCTGCGTTAGGTGACAATCACATGATTAGGTGACAAACACTGGATTAGGTGACAAACACATGGATTTTTAATAATATGTTTTAACTTTGAAAATAGCACTGTATTCAATTTTACTAAATTTCAGGAGATTTGCTGCCGCCATTAAGATTGGGCCTTATGTCATGTAGCCCCTCCATATTATCTCTGGTCAATTAAGCCGAAATTTCCCTTTTTTCAATTTCCAGCTTGGGTTGTTTTATGCTGTGCATGTTCCTTCTTATTATCTCGTCATTAGGTTTATAATTTCGACTGCATGCCCATGGCTATACGTATTTTTTCGATTTCTCAATTATAACCTTTCAGTTTGTGTTCCCTTCTGTGCTCTTTCCCTGCTATACAAGTTAATATTGGCGGCATCGGTAAAAGGAGTTAAAGCGGAATTGCGCAAAATTCGATTGTTTCGTTCGGCATTTATAAATACTTTTAACGCGCCTCGCTCTGCCATTCTTCGATGGAAGCGTAAATATTTCATACTGCATAAAATTGGAAGTGCGAAAATGTCTTTATTTACACGTTCTGTAATTGAATAGTCGGTGAATGAAATATTTCAGCCTTTAATGTTTAAATTATTCTTATACAGAAAAGTTAAAATTTTCTTCCATTAACATTTGTCTTGTTCAAATTATAACAGAAACTTTGTGATTTGATGTACATTATAGCTGCGCTGGTCTTATGGTACAGGAGGTGTGATGGTGGAATATCAGGCATCGAAAACTTTGTGAACGGTGCTTTTATATACCTATTAGCCATAATAAAACTAGTATAGTTTCCCTCCCAAATTGCTTAGAATGCAGCTCTCAAATTGTATACACATTGTTGAAAGTATAATCGATTGTAATAATAATAATCTGTTTTAAACCACCGAGTGTGCCTTTCTTATTTATTCAAACTATGATTTATTAGCTGATTATGTTCAATATAATTGTGAAAATGTCTATTACATTATAGATATATAGTATAATAAGAATACTTAGAAAGTATCCCGAAGTACGACGAAAATCGACGCTAACACACTTTAAAGAAAAAAGAATAATATTTAATTAGCTTAATAAGCTTGAGTTCATTGTTATCGTCATGTGATCATATTTCGAAATGCTGTGGGAATGGGTTTGGAGGTGGAGAGGGGAGGGCTAGGGGAGTGAGATTCGAGGATATGTCAGAAATTCTTTATCTTATTTCGGTATGCGGATTAGATGAAGGGTAATGCAGGTGTGAAGGTGGCCAAAGGTGTAAGGGGGAGGGATTCAACACCCAACTGCACATTACAGCTTTCATTTGGGATTTGGCTAGAGAAAACCGGTTCAGTCATCACCGAAGAATCGATGCGACTGTAACTGGATAATATTCCCGGAAACCGGGACTTCCGGATTAGCTTAGGAAGATGGCGAGTTCCCCGGGGCATCAATAATCGTCATAGGTGGCCAATATGATCAAAGCTTCTTTGATTGGTCATAAGTGATCTAGACCTGCAAATCCATGCAATGTTGCACCCGTTTGATTCTGTTTCACATCGTTTAGACATCATGGTGTTACCAGTTTATATAAGAATTTGCTGTGTGACCGCACTCTTCAACCCGTAGCTCCAGAACCGAAAGTCGAATTAACTAAAACTTTGATAGCAGCTTATGGGAGCGTTATACTTTTCATTTGAAACTAAGTTCGTGAAAATCGGTTCAGCCATCACTGATAAAATTGTGTGAGTTTAAATGACACACACATACACATACACACATAAGCACATACATACATACATTTTTCGATCTCGACGAACTGAATCGAATGGTATATGACACTCGGCCTTCCAGGCCTCGGTTAAAAAGTCGATTTTTAGAGTGATTGCATAGCCTTTCTGTATATGAGAAAGGCAAAAAGTTTTCGTCCGACTCCCTTACTTGTAACGATCACATCCTCCATTTCGTTGAAAATGTTAAATGTTAGATTAATGATTCTCAGACGTGTACCTATCATTCTTGTGACATATGAAACTTTTTGGTGTTTCCGATTCATTTATTAGAAAAGATTATGGAGGCCATAATGGCCTTTCTTCGGGAACCAAAACCCTGCAAATGTCCAATTTTCAAAATGATGAAGTTTGGCATACCTCAATATGGTATTTGGAGTCAATCATAAATTAAATTTTTTGCCAGCAGTAGCTATGTGCTCCGCTGCGCCACGCGCGCCGACGGCGATACTTGTCATACGCGATACGTCGATGCTGTACGATTTTTCGGCGGCGCGCCGCTGCCGAATTAAAAAACAAAACGGTCTAGTTCCAGAGCTAAACGTAGACTGACTTTATTCACGTTAATTACTTTGCACCTAACCGACGATCACACTTCGTCGCTGTTGTGCTATCTTATGACAAGCGCCATTTAGCACATTTCGAGAAAAACGATTTTTAAAGTTTGAGATTGAATATCTTGAAACTTATAAATGGTATAAACATTCCAAAGAAGACAATTAATGCTTCTATCTATTCTTCATCAATCTCTCAAATATTACGAAGATCGCTTGACTATGTTGCGAGTTTTTACTATGAATGTAAACAAAAGTCGCACTCACACGTGTCATAGGCGTGTATTGATGACAAAATTTGTATAACGTGTCATAATCGAGCATGAAAAATTTTCCATAGAAAAAAATCATCAATTTTTAACTTTTATTCATATCTTTGCGTTCATATGGGCTATAAACAATCGGTGAAATGCGTTTTGAAGGGAATGAGTCAGGGCATCTAGAAAAAATAGTTATTTTTAGTTACAGTGTTGCCAAATATCCTTCATTTCCAATTTAAAACTAAAACTGTGTTTTTCTCACAACTCGTGTAATTTTCTTTTGAAAATGTTTATGTCATTGTGTTCCTCAGACATTTTCACGCATAAAAACATCTAAAACTTCAATATAACTTGAGCAAATCCCTAGATACAGTGATTTTAAGCAAAAAACTCACAATTTCTCATGACGTTTCTCGCAATATCTAAGTAACCAAGTAGAATTTCAAAATTCTGAAAACGCCACTTTGTAGAGATTTTTCAAACAAGTAATGTGGCATATCTAACTCAGTTTACCCCAAAATGGCGTTTGTCATAAGTTAGCACAACAGCGACGACTTCGATGACTGATGCCTCAGCGCCTCGTGCGATAGATCCGTCCGATGACCGACATATTGATTAGTGTTGCGATGTGGAGTATTTTGCTGACCTCTCAGAATGCCGCGGGTGACGTTATTGTTAACTTGCCCCACCTAAGTGATGAGGCTCCGTCCGAATACTGTTTCCAAGTCCATATGTTGTTACTATGTTTTAATTGCCGCTAGGTTCTACTGTATCGATTTTGTTGGCTATTTTCGGCAAACTTGAGACTAAGAGAAACGAAAGCAATGAAATTGAAAGACGGATAGGTATTCTAGAGCGATGGTCGTTCTAGGCGAGGATTTGTGAAGAATTTTTTGCCGGCGTTGGCGGTAAAACATGATGATGAGTTATATTCTACCATAGACCAACTGCTACTCTGCAGAAGTCAAATAATTCTTCACATTTTCTTTCGATCATGTCCATATGAGCCTGCCTAGTTCTAGTTTTCCGTTCTAAGTTTATAACTGATTCGCTCTAGAATACCTATTCGTCTTTCAATTTCATTGCTTTCGATTCTCTTAGTCTCAAATTTGCCGAAAATAGCCAACAAAATCGATACAGTAGAACCTTGCGGCAATTAAATCATAGTAACATATAAACTAGATGGTAAAAAAGTAGATAAAAATTCGTTTTCTGCTAGCTGAGCTGTGTCATTAATTGCTATCAGCCATCCGTGTGTGCGGAACGAAAAAAATCATTAAGTAGTTCAATCACAATAGGATCGGTGCGGCACCGATAGCTTGGTGTCGATTGAATGCATACGTCACGGCTTGATGCTAGCATAAAGGGAGAAGAATGGTCGCATGGTCGTTCTAGGCGAGGATTTGTGAAGAATTTTTTGCCGGCGTCGGCGGTAAAACATGATGATGAGTTATGTTCTACCATAGACCATGCGGTAGACTTGGGTGCAACGCCCAACTCCTACTCTGGCATGCAAAGTATTCTTCACATTTCCTTTCGATGATGCCTATATGAGCCTGCCTAGTTCTAGTTTTCCATTCTAAGTTTATAACTGATTCGCTCTAAAATACCTATCCGTCTTTCAATTTCATTGCTTTCATTTCTCTTAGTCTCAAATTTGCCGAAAATAGCCAACAAGTCCGTATGTTGAAAACTAAACGTAACGTCCCTGGTTGTTGGTGCTTCCCTTGGTTGTTGGCTTAACTGAATTTTCATGGCTTGCCTACGGGTGAAAATATAGAAAAAGATGGCCAAGCCGTTTATGATAGGCGTGAGAGAGAAGGTTCCAAGGATTGATCAAGGTGTCCACTGTATGCTGTTATTCTCTAGTCGTATCAGCTCCAAGTCTTTACTCGTTTCTGTCTGGAGGTAATGAAGGTGTTCCAAACTAAGATTTAGAATATGTTGGTCCTTAGTTATGTTAAGGCCGACCAAAGATAATATAGGTTTTCCGGATAAATGTCGTATGGTGTTACTGTCAAGAATGTTGTTTACCTTGATTGTACAATTATCGTATGATATCAGATAGGGTCCTGAAAGGTTTCTTTCAGATAGTCCACAATCAGATTTCATCGTGAAGTTTCCCACTACATTGATCAGTAGATGATGATCATCTATGGAAACGATTTCATTCTGGTACTTGGTTTAAAGTATAATTACAGGTAGCTGGTTGTCCCCGTATGAGTTTGGGTACACATGTAGAATTCTCAGGGGTTATTTCGTTTAGTTGCAATGTATTTATGACGCTTAGAGCAGATTTGTTTTCTTTCCGGACATCATGTTGAACCTTATCAAATGAATAACGATGTTCGAGATCCTAATAGTTTTCTTATATCTGCTGCTCGAACCTACGACTGGCCGCTAGCAGCTTGGCAAAACAATATTAGGCGTGTTTCGAAATTCAACATTGCTCAGCAATTGGTCATCGATGATATACACAGGGGGTTCGACGATGTGTCAACAAGATTTTTTTGCAATATAAAATTTTGGGGAAAGTTTATATTGAAGAAGTTATTGGTAAGTGAAAATCAATAGTTTTGGGCATTTTCAATGTACCGTCGGTTCGTCAAAATAGAATTTTTATAAACTTTTCGCGAACTTTTTATATTGAAGGGCAGGTTCTTGGCAGTCGAAAGCGATAGTTTTGGATATTTTCAATTCACAGGAGGATCCACCAGTGCACATTGTTTCCAAGGTGGCTAAAAGGTGAAAGAAATTCTTTGAACCACGAAAAACATTTTTACATTTCTCATAAAAGAAATGTATAGAATTCGCTCAAACTTTCAAGATTTTTTCCGAGGCCCGGAGGGCCGAGTCTTGTATACCAATCAACCCAGTTCGACGATTTGGGACAATGTGTGTGTGTGTGTGTGTGTGTGTGTGTGTGTGTGTGTGTGTGTGTGTGTGTGTGTGTGTGTGTGTGTGTGTGTGTGTGTGTGTGTGTGTGTGTGTGTGTGTGTGTGTGTGTGTGTGTGTGTGTGTGTGTGTGTGTGTGTGTGTGTGTGTGTGTGTGTGTGTGTGTGTGTGTGTGTGTGTGTGTGTGTGTGTGTGTGTGTGTGTGTGTGTGTGTGTGTGTGTGTGTGTGTGTGTGTGTGTGTGTGTGTGTGTGTGTGTGTGTGTGTGTGTGTGTGTGTGTGTGTGTGTGTGTGTGTGTGTGTGTGTGTGTGTGTGTGTGTGTGTGTGTGTGTGTGTGTGTGTGTGTGTGTGTGTGTGTGTGTGTGTGTGTGTGTGTGTGTGTGTGTGTGTGTGTGTGTGTGTGTGTGTGTGTGTGTGTGTGTGTGTGTGTGTGTGTGTGTGTGTGTGTGTGTGTGTGTGTGTGTGTGTGTGTGTGTGTGTGTGTGTGTGTGTGTGTGTGTGTGTGTGTGTGTGTGTGTGTGTGTGTGTGTGTGTGTGTGTGTGTGTGTGTGTGTGTGTGTGTGTGTGTGTGTGTGTGTGTGTGTGTGTGTGTGTGTGTGTGTGTGTGTGTGTGTGTGTGTGTGTGTGTGTGTGTGTGTGTGTGTGTGTGTGTGTGTGTGTGTGTGTGTGTGTGTGTGTGTGTGTGTGTGTGTGTGTGTGTGTGTGTGTGTGTGTGTGTGTGTGTGTGTGTGTGTGTGTGTGTGTGTGTGTGTGTGTGTGTGTGTGTGTGTGTGTGTGTGTGTGTGTGTGTGTGTGTGTGTGTGTGTGTGTGTGTGTGTGTGTGTGTGTGTGTGTGTGTGTGTGTGTGTGTGTGTGTGTGTGTGTGTGTGTGTGTGTGTGTGTGTGTGTGTGTGTGTGTGTGTGTGTGTGTGTGTGTGTGTGTGTGTGTGTGTGTGTGTGTGTGTGTGTGTGTGTGTGTGTGTGTGTGTGTGTGTGTGTGTGTGTGTGTGTGTGTGTGTGTGTGTGTGTGTGTGTGTGTGTGTGTGTGTGTGTGTGTGTGTGTGTGTGTGTGTGTGTGTGTGTGTGTGTGTGTGTGTGTGTGTGTGTGTGTGTGTGTGTGTGTGTGTGTGTGTGTGTGTGTGTGTGTGTGTGTGTGTGTGTGTGTGTGTGTGTGTGTGTGTGTGTGTGTGTGTGTGTGTGTGTGTGTGTGTGTGTGTGTGTGTGTGTGTGTGTGTGTGTGTGTGTGTGTGTGTGTGTGTGTGTGTGTGTGTGTGTGTGTGTGTGTGTGTGTGTGTGTGTGTGTGTGTGTGTGTGTGTGTGTGTGTGTGTGTGTGTGTGTGTGTGTGTAATGTACAAATTCTCATTCGTGTTTCTCAGCAATGGCTGAACCGATCTTATCCAAACCAATTTTAAATGAAAGAACTAAACACAGTATGAACGTTATTTATTTGTTTTTGATTCTGATGTTTAGTTTCCAAGATTTAAATGTTTGAATGCGTAAAAATGGCGTTTTTTGCAGTTTTTTTAAATTATCTACCGAAATTGACAAAATAGATTAACAATTTTTATGTTTTTAGGTAGATTTAACGAATACCTTTTGAGCAAACTATAGATTGTTGAAATCGGACTATTATCAAAAGAGATATTTAACATTAAATGCGGACGAAAGATTTTTATCATTTCCCATTGCCAGAAATACGACCAAAAACATGTAATCTATTATTAACGCAAAACGGCTTATTTTAGGTAAATAGTTTTTTCGGAGAATTTAATGGAGATAATATGCCCTTTCTTGTTGTATTACGCTTTTGCTGATTAATCCCCCTATGAGTGAGATATTTTTACAAATTTTCTTGCAAGTGATTATATCGAAATGATGTCTTCAGCACATTTGTAGCTCTTACTTTTGTAAATAACTTTACTGAAGACTTCAAATATCTATTTTGAATACTTTAAAAGTTATGGCTTGTTGTTAGTGGATTACTCTTTGTCGCCTAATAATTGTTCAATATAGTAATAATCCATTGAAATAAGCCAAACATTATTTCGATAAAACGAATTTTGTATTTCATTTTACTATCTACAACCGCTAGAAATAATCACCGAACACTTCCAAGTTGTCTGGAAGGAACTTGATAACTTATCAGTATAAAAATGATTATTTGTGCGAACCTTCTGACTGCAATTTTTCTAACTTATAACCATCGGATCGATCTGAAACATATGAAAAGCGAAATAAATAAATCTAAGCAACGGCGTAGCCAAGAGAAGGTTTTGGGGTTTAACACCATACAACCCCTACCCCCCACCACACCCAAAAAAAATATTGGATTGAAGTTGAAAATTTATTGATGCAGACTGATTTAATTCAATATTACAATAACAATTATCTGATCCGTAGATTGATAACCTGTTGTTGTAAACGTCATGAGGATTTTTGATAAATTGTCGGAATGGGGTCCTGATATGTAACTGATCTATTGGTCTTGATTTCACAGTTGTCTTATAGCATCAATACCAAATTGCTGCCTGAAAACATTCCAATAGAAAATTCCAGAGTTCCGTAATCAATCATAATCCTCAGATTTATTTTCAAATTGAGTTTGTTTTTGTAGAGATGTACTGTAATAAGGGTCTTTATTTAATAGGAAGCGAAGTTAAAATTGATTTAATGTCTATGAAACATAGAACTGCTCACCAAAACATTCAACATTTGCTAAAAATGTTTTTGTCTTTCTCATTCACTCTAAAATTCGTCAATCTAATCCCGACCCGGAGAGCCGAGTGTCATATGCCAATCGACTGAGTTCGTCGAGATCGGAAAATGTCTGTGTGTGTATGTGTGTATGTGGAAAAAAATGTGACCTCTGTTTCTCAGAGATGGCTGGACCGATTTGCACAAAGTTAGTCTCAAATGAAAAGTACAACCTTCTCATCGGCTGCTATTGAATTTCTTATTGATTGGACTTCCGGTTGCGGAGTTACGAGTTGAAGAGTGCAATCACACAGCAAATTCCCATATAAACTGAAATAAAAAATTTTCGAAATCAAATTTGTATTTTTAATGCCAAATGACTTTAAATTGCATGAAACATTGAGATGTTTGACAAAAATTGACTTCTTTGGACTTTGGTACATTTTTGCTTTTCTCATATAGAAAAGTTATGCAATCACTCTAAAAATCGACAATCATACCGGCCCGAAGGGAGTATGCAGTGAGGGGTTGCTACTTTAAAATTAAAACTAGTTTAAAATTTCTTAACAAGTTGAAAATTTTCGGCAGGACCTGGACCTCCCGGATCTTTCTCCAATTTTTCCTAATAAGTTTGTGAAAATTATAAACTATTTGAAACTTTTTAATAGCTTAATTTTTTTTTTTAACCGTGATTTTTTTAATAAATAGTGACCATCGCTTCACAACGTAGTCTATTTTTCATGGCTTGCGGTGAGCACGATCTCTCGAATTGCTGAACTGAAAATTATGGAATAGAAATTAGTATTAGTTTTTAGTATTCTTTACAGATTTAACTGGACGCGCAGATAGCTCTGAATTAGACCCGCTGGTGCCCTAAGACGATTTCGCTAGATTTTCAGAGCACTGTGCACCCAGTGCATTAACGCAAGTGGCGGAAGGTTATCGAAAAGATTCATGACAATGAAAATTCCAGTAAGGGACCGTTCATAAATTACGTAACGCGCTTAGGGAGGGGAGGGGGTACGAGAAGCTGTGACATGTTGTGACATATGGGGGAGGGGGAGTAAGCTAGATCGTTACGTAACATATTTTTGCTGAACAAAAATTTTTTTTTCGAAGAATTTGTTACGTAATAGGGGAGGGGGGGGATAGAGAAATTTGTGACAATTTGTTACATGGGGGGAGGGGGTAGTCAATTTTGGGCAATTTTTGCGTTACGTAATTTATGAATGGTCCCTAATGATGATGATTTTCCCAAACGGTTCATTTTCGAGAGGTTTTTATTTGTTCTTTGGCATTAGGATTAGCGATAATAATTCAAATCAAGGATACTACTGGGAAGTTCCCTTTAGAAAAAGTCGATGTCGAAGTAAAATTTAGAACTATGCACGCATCCACCTCAGAGATAGCGTGATATCAGGAGCTGCGATTTTATTTCGACACTTTTTTGTGAAAAGGGCGATACTTACAAATGTAAACATAAGACTTTTTTCATACATTTTACGGTATTGCTTTCTTAAATTACAACAAAAAATACAACGGGTGAAACTGAATTTTTGTTTTTTTATTCAAAGTTTCGCCCTTCACGCTCCATGCAAATAAACAGGGCGATACTTTTTTTGCTAGCAGTTTAGAGGCGAAACCGCTATTTTCGTATTTTTTAAGGATTATCAAGCTGATACCAGCTGTAAATAGTAACAATGATCTCTATTGAAAAAACACGGACGAAATCGTTGGTGTAGAACGGTAGTTATTGTAAAAAAACGTAAGGGCGATACTTCAATGCTGATAGGTGGGACCGAAAAAGTAAACAATCGCCAAAGGGGCGATACTATTATTTTGTCAATTTCAATAGCAAAAACAAATTTTAATTTAATAATTTCAAATACTTTATGAAGTTTTGGGTTTCGATCACTGAATCATGCAATCTAGGATGTAAAAACACAATAGTTCTTAAATAGGAAATAAAACCAAGTGTGGAAATATTCACTGTTGATTTTCATTGAATGGTATCACTGCTAGTATCGCCCTTTTCAAGAGAAAGCGTTGATTTCTTAGTTCTCAGTCGCGTTGGAAATTTGAGTAAAGTATAAACTTCAAATCGATTAAAAAAAAAATTTTTTTGGCTCAGTACAATATATAACCCCTTTAGGAAAATTCTTCAGTTTTCCCACCACAATTTAGATATTTTATTAACAGAGCATTAGCAATAATTCGTTTGTATGTCTATTTTATGGGCAATTTTTTCGCTTTCCTATTGATTTGGTTTGATATTTCTAGCACTGATGTTGTCCTATGCTGATTTGAGCTATTCTCTGGGTCCTGCCACTATCCCATGCAGTATGTGTTATCAAAAACATCGCGAAGCATCAAGTTCTAAATGTTCTCAAACGATATAATATCCGAAGAGTGATAAGAGTTATAAGAAATGTCTCATCACACTGTTAGGTGGATTAAAAGCGTTTTTTTAGCTATAGTGTCTTCAGAAAAGTTTATTTGTATTTTATTGTATTTAAAAAGTATTAGTTGGGTGATGAATCCTTATAAAGCTGAGAAGTAAGCTTTTGTTTGGTCATTTATGAATAGAATAAAAACTTTATTTGGCAAAGTTTTTTTTTTCAATTCGTTTATTTGATAAGGCAGGTTTGCGTTAGCTTAAAGGTGCCAATTTTGTTTTGTTTTACATTTTTAATTACTTAAAACTAGGGGATTACATATTGATTTTTTAAATTTAACTAAGGCTAATTTATAGCTATACATATACACAAGGGGGTAATATAATTTTCGTAAGATTAGGGGGTCATTTAGTTTTTATGGCAATATGGTTTGACATTTTTAGCAATGAGATTATTGGAGCAAATAATGTTTAACTAAGGGGAAAATTTTTTTACGACTATCTTAAAAGTAGAAATAATAAAATTTTGTAAAGATTCGGGGTCATTAATTAGAGTTATTTTATGTGGTAGTAGAGTTGGGCATTTTCAACGAGATTATATAATATAATAGTTAAAACAAGAAATAGCAAGAAGAGCTAAATGCTTCATGAAGATATTTGGTGGGGGGAGGGGTGCTACTTCTGTGTATAAGAGTCAGGGGAAGTAGGGTGGACAAAGATGGCAGGGGGAGAACATTATTTCAGTTTCAGGCTTCGGGAGATCAACGAATGGATTACAGAATCAGGGTGGCCTTCATCAGGAAGAATCATGTACTGGGACGCCGGGTGGTCGTTCTAAAAAAGGCAGGGGTTTCTCCAGACGATTTCGTAGTGCGGCTCAGATGTTGATCGGCTACATTTCGAGTTGTGCGTGTGATGTTCGTGCGTTAGGTCCCGTGTTTGTTGGCTCATTCGACAGGGATGTTTTGTGTCGCCTTGGAGTTGCATCAAACCATCGTGGGTGTATGGTACAGGTGGAAGAGAGCGCTTCTGAGAATGATAAGGAAAAAGGGGCAGTTAAAGTTGGATTTTGATGGTTTTTATGAAGGTGTATATAAGGGACATATAGATGACATCGCGGCTTGCCAACACATCTCGAACCGGGACGTTGAGTGGTCTTCCTCGGGCCCGGAGGGTGTCCATAAGCCGAGACCTGGCGGAACTGTACTCGGTGCACGCCCAGACTATGTGCTCTATATCGTGATAACCGTCGCCACAAGCGCAGATACCACTCTCCACGAGCCCAATACGTCAGAGATGTGCATCCAGCGTGTAATGGTTCACCATGAGTCGGGACATCACACGAATGAAGTCACGACCCACATCCATCCCCTTGAACCAAGGTTTCGTTGATACCTTAGGGACTATCAAATGTAGCCACCTTCCTAGCACCCCATTGCTCCACGAGGTTTGCCAACTTTCGAGGGTTCTCTGATGAATAATACTGAAAAATTCGTGGAAGCAAATTGGTCTTTCAAAAACCTATTTTAATCCACCTAGCGGTGCAATTGTGCCTTTCTCAATCATGAATCACGAGAATGTGTGCGATGTTTATATTCATTAAAAGCTTTTAAATGCATATATTACATTTTATTATTGTACATCACATGACAACTATATACAGGAAAATAAATCATTTTTCGAGTTCTAAAATTTTAAAGAAGAAAAAACAGCCACGGTAATATTGAACTGAAAAAAGGTGCGAAATCGGCAAAGTCCCAAAAAGTCGATTTTTACAAAAAAAAAAAAATTCGAGATGGCATTAAATCTCGACGTTTCATGCATTTTAAAGATGTTTGGCATCAAAAATACGAATTCGATTTCTGAAATTTCATGGGGTCCCCCCTTTGAAAAAAAAAATTGAGTTCCGGCTTATATGGGAATTTCATATGTGACCGGACGATTTAGTCTATATTTCCGACCCCATATAAGCGATCCGTACGAAATTTTATAAACATCTGTGGGGATATTATAGCTATCATTTGGGACTAAGTTTGTAAAAATCGGCCCAACCATTTCCGGGAAACTGATGTGAGTTCGTAAATTTTGAAAGATGGCCGCTTTTCCCGGGCACTTTCGGAACCGTCTATGGTGGTCACTGTAGTGAACGAAAGTTTGGTTGGCCGTGGGTGACCTAGAAAAGCAAATTTAAGTCGTTTGAGAGACATTCTAGCGAAATTTTTACCTTTTTTGCTTTCATCGGAGTATCGGTTTGAATCACAATTTGCTATGTGATCGCACGCCACAACCTATAACTCCGGAACCGGAAGTCGGATCGGAATGAAATTTAATAGCCATTTACGGGGACGCAATACCTTTCATTTGCGGCCAAGTTTCGTCGAATCGGTCTAGCCATCTCCGAGAAACCGATGTGACTGTTATTCTGAATTTAGATACTTCCGCCGGGGCTTCCGGAACCGATGATGGTGGCCAAATAGATTTTGAATGGATGTTAGTGACCTAATACTACAAATCGAAGCAGTTGTGGTCATATTTTCGAAAAAAATTCACCTTTATGCATTCATAGCAGAATTTATTAAAATCGACATTTTCTGCGTGTTCGTACTCATCACCCTGTAATTCCGGAACCAGAAGTCGGATCTATTAGAAATTCAATAGCAGCCTATGGGAACGTTGCACCTTTCATTTGAGACTAAGTTTGTCAAAATCGGTTCAGCCATCTCTGAGAAAAATGAGTGACATATTTGGTAACATATACACACACATACGCACATACACACACATACATACATACACACATACACACACACAGAAATTTGCCGAACTCGACGAACTGAATCGAATGGTATATGTTACTCGGCCCTACGGGCCTCCGTTAAAAAGTCGGTTTTCAGAGCAATTGCAATACCTTTCTATTGAGAAAGGCAAAAATTTCACCTTTTTACATTCATCGCAGAATTCGTTAGAATCGAGATTACATACATACATACATACATACATACATACATACATACATACATACATACATACATACATACATACATACATACATACATACATACATACATACATACATACATACATACATACATACATACATACATACATGCATACATACATACATACATACATACATACATACATACATACATACATACATACATACATACATACATACATACACACAGATATTTTGCGATCTCGGCGAACAGAGTCGAATGTTATATGAGACTCGGCCCTCCGGGCCTCGGTTAGAAAGTCGGTTTTTGGAGCAATTGCATAACCTTTCTATATGAGAAAGGCAAAAGAATAGTATTTAATTAGCTTAATCAGCATGAGTTCAATGTTATCTTCATGTGATTATATTTTGAAATGTTGGTGGAATGGATTTAAAAGTGGTGGGAATGGGGGGTTAGTAGAGTGGGAGTGGAGGATGCGTCAGAAATCCTTCATCTTATTTTGGTATACGGGGTGGATGAAGGAAATGCGGGCGTGAGAGTGGTCCAAGGGGAGGGGAGTGGTGAAGGAGTGAGGTGGAAGGGCAAGGCGAGGGGGGAGGGGCTCTGATGCAATACTCAGCTGCATATTTTGCCTTCCATTTGAGCCTTGGTTTGAGAAAATCGGTTCAGTCATCACCGAAGATTTATTTGTGGAATATGCCCGGAATTCCGGACTTCCGGAATCGTCGATAGTGGACAATATATTCAAAGAATGTTTGATTGGCAATCAGTGATCTATATCTGCGATGAGAAGTAATTTGGTGACCATTTCAATAGTTTTTAGCCTCTGAGGTATTACGAATGTACCGATTTATATGGGAAATTCCAGTGTATCCTTACTAACACCCCTGTAACTCCGGAAGCAAGAGTCAGAACAGGATTAAATTCAGCAGCAGTCAATGGTATTACTGTATCTTTCATTTGGAATCAAGTTTGTGAAAATCGGTAGAGAATTCGTTGGGGAATGGGTGTGATATTAGCTTAGGAACTTGGCGGGTTCCCCGAGGGCGTCATGAACCGTCATAGGTGGCCAATGTGGTCAAAGCTGGTTTGATTGATCATTAGTGATCCAGACCCGCAAACTAGAGTAAATTTACATCAATTTTAATATGTTTTACATCATTTGAACATCATGGTGGTACCTGTTTATATGGGAATTTGCTGTGAGACCGCACTCTTCAACCCGTAACTCCGGAACCGGAAGTCGGTTCAACTAAAAATTCAATAGCAGCTTATGGGAGCGTTATACCTTTCAGATGAAACTAAGTTTGCGAAAATCGGTTCAGCCATCTCTGAGAAAATTGTGTGAGTTTAAATGACGCACACACACATACACACACATACATACACACACACATACATAAACACACAGACATTTGCCGATCTCGACGAACTGAATCGAATGGTGTATGACACTCGGCCCTCCGGGCCTCCGTTAAAAAGTTGATTTTTACAGTGATTACATAGCCTTTCTTTATATGAGAAAGGCAAAACGTCACCTTCAATGGCACCCACCTTAGCTAAGGAGTCCGCCTTCTCATTGCCCGGAATGGAGCAATGAGAAGGGACCCACACCAAGGTAAACTGGAAAGATTTGTCAGATAAAGCACTCAGTAGCTCCCGTATTTTCCCCAAAAAATACGAGGAATGCTTTCCATGTTTCATCGAGCGAATAGCGTCAATAGAACTCACACTATCCGAGACGATTAAGTAATGGTCTGCGGGTAATGTGTCAATGACTCCAAGGGTATACTGAATAGCAGCTAGTTCTGCGGCGTAAACTGAAGCGGGGTCACTGAGTTTGTAGGAGGCGGTGAACTTTTGATTAAAAATACCGAAGCCAGTGGACCCTTCGAGGTTTGATCCGTCAGTATAAAACATCTTAGAACAGTCGACTTCTCGGAATTTATTATAAAAAATATTTGGAACCACTTGTGGGCGTATGTGGTCCGGAATTCCAATAATCTCATCTTTCATGGATGTGTCGAAGAAAACAGTAGATTCAGAAGTATTTATGAAAAGCACACGGTTGGGATTGTAGGAAGACGGATTAATATTTTGCGTCATGTAGTCAAAGTACAGGGACATAAAACGGGTCTGAGAATTGAGCTCAACATGCCTTTCTAAATTTTCAATCACCAACGGGTTCAAAATATCGCATCGAATGAGCAATCGATATGTGAGTTCCCAAAATCGATTTTTCAGCGGGAGAACGCCCGACAGGACTTCGAGACTCATCGTATGGGTCGACTGCATGCACCCTAAGGCGATACGCAAACAACGATACTGAATTATTTCGAGTTTGATGAAATGTATGTTCGCGGCGGATCGAAAGCAGAAGCATCCGTATTCCAGTACCGACAGTATCGTTGTTTGATACAACCTAATAAGGTCTCCTGGTTGGGCACCCCACCACGTTCCGGTTATTGTACGAAGAAAGTTGATCCTTTGTTGGCATTTCTGTTTCAGATACCGAATATGGCATCCCAAAGTACCTTTCGAGTCGAACCAGACCCCTAGATATTTTACTGTGAAGACCTGAGCTATAGTTTGACCCATTAATAGAAGCTGTAGTTGTGCTGGTTCACGCTTCCTAGAAAATACAACTAGCTCAGTTTTCTCCGTGGAGAATTCGATACCCAGTTTAATAGCCCATGCAGACAAATTGTCCAAGGTATTCTGTAATGGTCCTTGTAGATCGACAGCTTTGGGTCCCGTAACAGACACCACGCCATCGTCTGCAAGTTGTCTTAACGTGCAGGAATTGTCAAGACATTCATCAATGTCGTTGGCGTAGAAATTGTATAACAGGGGGCTTAGACATGAACCCTGGGGAAGGCCCATATAGCTAAATCGTGATGTCGATAAGTCACCATGCGAAAAATGCATGTGCTTTTTCGACAACTAGTTTAGTAAAAAGTTGTTTAAAGTCGCTGAAAGACCACGGTAGATCTTCTGTGCCGGGGCGGAATCCGGACAAACCTTCTTGGCGAAATCGAATATCCAACGGTTTGAATATTCCACGCTCTCATTAGTACTGTTTCGGTTTCGCATACGTCGATCTGTTCCCCAAAGAGTGCTCATCGATGTTTCTCTCGTTAATCCGTCGACGAACCGGCGCCAATAACCGCGTTTTTGGCTTTCATCAAACTCTTCATTCGCTTGTCTAACGACGCGTACTGTCGGAAACTAGCGGGTAACCCGTCGTTCCGGAAGGTCTTAAACGCGGCGGCCTTCTCTGCGTACACGTCTGAGCACTCTTTATCCCACCAGGGATTGGGAGAACGTTTTTGTATGTTCGCGCCGGGTACTGGCTTAGTCTGAGCTTGATTCGCGCTGTCGAGAATCAAGCCAGCCAAAAAACTGTACTCTTCCTCCGGAAGAAGTTCTTGAGTAGATTCGATGTTGTCGCATATCGCGGCAGCATAGCTCTTCCAATCGATATTTCGTGTGAGGTCATACGAAATATTGATTGTTTCCAATGGCCTTGAGCCGTTATTGATTGAGACTACGATCGGCAGATGGTCGCTACCGTGGAGATCAGGGATTACCTTCCACGCGCATTCTAACTGTAGCGAAGTCGAGCAAAGGGATAAATCTAATGCGCTTGGGCGCGCTGGTGGGGGAGGAATCACCCATTTCACCCGTGTTTAGAATTGTCATGTTGAAGTTGTCGCAAATATTGTGAATTAAAGAGGAACGGTTATCATCATAAAGGCAACCCCATTCCGTACCGTGAGAGTTAAAGTCCCCTAAAACTAGTCGCGGTGCAGGCAGGGATTCTATGATGTCATGTAGCCGGCGATGCCCAATCGCGGTGTTGGGGGGAATATATATGGAAGCTATGCAAAGATCTTTGCCTTTGGTTGTTACTTGACAAGCGACAACTTCAATACCTGTTATCGAGGGAAGGTTAATTCTGTAGAAGGAATAGCGCTTTTTGATCCCCAAAAGCACTCCTCCATAGGGGGTGTCTCGATCCAGGCGAATAATATTAAAATCGTGGAAGTTGAGATCTATATCTGAAGTTAACCAAGTTTCACATAATGCAAATGCATCGCAACTCAAACTATTTATTAAAATTTTGAAGGAATCGATTTTCGGGATGATACTTCTGCAATTCCACTGTAAAACAGTGATCAAATCCGTGACCTCGTTCGATGAGTTAGCCATCGAAGGCTACAATCGCTGAAAGGAGGGGCCATTTAGCAGTCAACTGCATCAAAAATGTTCTTACTGTAGGGAGAAAAGCTAACATAAGACTTTTAGTAGGATCAGTTATAGTTATATTGAAAGTTTTTATTATCCAGTCCACAATGTCCGAGAGTTTGATAATTCCAGTACCGCGATTATTCTCGAACTGAAACAGAGGAACACTTGGGATTTTTGATGTTCCGGGAAGTGCTGGGAACTCCTTCTCTGAGTTTAATTCTCCGAGACCAGGAGCTAATTGCTTCGGTTTGGTTGCAACACTTCCAATAGATGTGACTTTCGGAGCCCCGTCAAGAGATACCTTCTGGCCTTTACAAGGAACTTTAGGAGAGGGAATGTTCCTCCTCTTCCTATAACTTCTAGGCGCCCTAGTAGATGTTCCCTCTTGTGGGTCATCAGCCTCGCCCTCGTTAGGAAGCAAGTGAGCGTAGATGTTTGTTGAGGTTGGTGGCGTAGCTTTCTTTAGCATTTCTGCGAAAGAACGCTCGGATCGTCCCACAAGGGGACGTTTTAGTTTATCCCCGCGTAGTTTGTACGCGTGATATGCCGAGATATCATGCAGATTCTCTGCACAGTAAGGATACTTCTCAGCATTCTTACTTCAAGAATCATCTAGATGATTCTCCCCGCATTTTCCACAGCGGGCCTTATTGCTACAATGGGTGGCTGTGTGACCCAATTGTTTACACTTTGCGCAATTCATGACCTGCGGCACAAACAGACGCACAGGCAGACGAACCTTGTGCAAGAGGACGTAATTTGGCAAAGCAGTACCAGCGAAGGTCAGGAGTTTGATTGGGGGTACGTTTTTGAACCATCCCCCGCAACTACTACTGAGTGCAAACGCTTGCACTCAAGTATTTTCACTGGCTGAAGTACGCGGTCTCTAAAACGGCCAACCCCGTACTGCAGCAGACTTTCATCGGTGACAACGCCTTCAGACTGTACTTTTACAGCTGGAATATACACGTGATAGTCCTTCGTAAAGTGCACGCAGCAAGCAATATCATTTGCCTGCTTTGAGTTAGTCAGCACGAGCCTCAGCCTGTCTGAGCGGTCCTTTTTTTATTTCGTTCACAGCCGAGAACCGTTCGGTCAGGTCTTTTGAAATCTGTAATAGATTCAGCGATTTTGTTTTGGGCCGAAAGAAGACCACAAAGGGACCGGTCGAGAGCTCTGGATATTGTTTGGGTCGGGGGAGAGCCTTAGGAGTCGACTCGATCTCCATTTGGCCATCCGGGGAGGAAGCCATCGACACCGTCAACGCACGGGGTCAGCACCCGCGCAGACGGGAAAAGGCCGTTAATGTATCAAAAAGGTAGATTTCACTTATCTGTATACTCGTTTCCCACGACGCACCAGTCCAGCTTAAATAGCTGGTTATTGTTCAATCCTCGCTTTACGAACAAAAGGTTGAGGAATGTGACCTAACGGTTAACACACGCACAAAAGAAAATAAAAGTCCAAACCTCGAAGAGGCAGAGAATGGCAAGATAACCTTGAACGCGGATTACTGCACTGTTCTTTTTCCAACGGACCGAAAACAAAACACTTCTATCTCGATCGAGCGATGCGTAGAGACTGATGATTTGGCAAAGTTGTTGAAAATATCTTAAATATTAACTTCGCTGAAAATACTATGAGTCTATCTGTCGATTTTAATATACATTTGAGGAGATTTCTTTGATATACACCTTAAAATTTGTTTTTACATTTCTTATAAAAGAAATGTATAGGATTCGCTCAAACTTTGAAAACTTTTTCCGAGGCCCGGAGGGACGAGTTTCATATACCAATCGACTCAGTTCGACAAATGGAGACAATGTCTGTATGTGTGTGTGTATGTGTGTATGTATGTATGTAAAAAATGTCATGTAATTATCTCAGCAATAGCTAAACCGATCTTAATGAAACTAGTTTCAAATGAAAGGCCTAACGTCGCCATTTAACACTATTATTTTTGATTTTCGATATGTTGTTTACTTTCTGAGACATGGGCGATTTTGTCAAAACACGGCAGGTTTTTTGCAAATAACTTTCGAACAATGCAATATTCCACATAAATGCACATAAATATAAAGCTTGCAAAAATACCTTTCTAACAAGCTATAGATTGTCTAAATCCGTGCACGAGCGGCGGAGATATTAAACATTTTGTATTTTTATTCCTCGCTTACCAATTTTCACTAACTAAAAATGAGATTGTTTCATATAGAATATTGCTTTATTGGTGTTTTAGAGGCAAAACTAAACCGATTTTGAATATCGGGGTATGAAAACACATCTACGTGATTCAAGGAACTCGATGTTGCGAACATTTTGTGAATTACTTTTATAATAAATGAACTATTTCTCAAAAATCAATATACAAGTTCACTTCAAAGACAAAAAAATGTGTTGATAGTGAAACAGCGAGTTCTAGTATTTATCCATTGGATTAGGCGTTGCGTTCAATCATGAGGTAAATTTTGGATGGTATATCAATACACAGATCAAAAAGTAATTCACCTAGTAGTGAGAGAAAAGATTTCTCATATAATTATACTCGTGGCGTCACCGAAAGCAACTGTATGTTTGAAGCCCAAAACTCTAGCGAAAATTTAGCTCTTTTGCAAGATTTAGGTTATACTGGTTATGGCACAAAAATAACTACTTACATTATTTATGATAATAATGTAAGGAATCAATATATCCCATAATATACCTATAAAAATAAGGTCACTGCGTTAACCATCATTTGCCATTCCTCACACGCCCCTCCTCCCCATCGCTCTCTCTCTCTCTCTCTCTCTCTCTCTCTCTCTCTCCTCTCTCTCTCACTCTCTCTCTCTTTCTCTCTGTCTCCCTTCTATCGCATCTAAATAGCTATTTCTGTATCCATTTCTAAGTTGTGTGATAAGACCTTCTGCTAATCTGAAATATTTATTCATATCCAAGCCAATTTCATGTGTGCGATGTAATTGTGAAGATTTCAGGAAACAAAACTATTTTTTGTCTGCTGCTACATCAACTCAAATTTAATTCAGTTGTATTCAAAGCCTGTATCTGCACTATAATTAAGGAAATTCATGGTTATATCAGAAAAATATTTGGCTTAACTGGGTAATATGGATTTTTGACGATGAAAATTTTCAAAAGAGACGTTTCACGTGCGCTATTTAAACTATTCGTATCTCTATTTAATTTTGAATGAAACATATGCTCAATGACTGAAAGCTGAAGCCAGCAGGATTGGACTTGCCATCAACGTTTCGAAGACAAAATACATGAGAGGAAGAGATTCTAGAGACGACAATGTGAACCTCCCACCCAAGTTCGGATTGACGGTGACGAAATCGAGATGGTCGACGAATTCATGTATTTGGGCTCACTGGTAACCGACGATAATAATAACAGCAGAGAAATTCAGAGACGGATCTTGGCGGGAAATCGTGCCTACTTTGGACTCCGGAGGACGCTCCAAAAGACGCTCCGGTCGAACAAAATTCCCCGCCGCACGAAGTTGCTTATCTACAAGACGCTGATTAGATCGGTGGTCCTCTACGGCCACGAGACCTGGATTATGCTCGTGGAGAACCAACGCGCCCTTGGAGTTTTCGAACGAAAGGTGTTGCGTACTATCTATGGTGGCGTGCTGATGGAAGAGGAACGTGGCGCAGGCGAATGAACCATGAGTTGTATCAGGTGCTGGAAGAACCATCCATCGCGCATACCGCAACAATAGGACGTTTGCGGTGGGCTGTACACGTCTTGAGAATGTCAGACGACGACCCGGTGAAAATGGTTCCTGATCGACCAGATAGAGGAAGACCTGCGGACACTTCGAAGACTACGAGGCTGGCGACAAGCAGCAATGGACCGAGTGGAGTGGGGACGGCTTCTGCATACAGCAAGAGACAAAAAGGCTCTAGCCTGAACGGTAAGGTAAGTATATGCCCAAATATGTCATGTAAAAACTAAGAACAACTTTTTTGTAATGATATTATTGAAAATGCACATTCGTTTTATTGGTACGAACTTTCATGAAAAATAACGGATCAAAGACCAAAAATATCCACAAATTAGATCCAGAAAAATAAGTCTTCCAAAGCACCCACTCTCGATGGGGAATGCAACTACAATGTGTCTTCTGACTTATCGTCATTCATATCTGCATATACTGAGTAGTTTGAACCATTTCTTTTTCACAGTATTGGTTTGTATAGGACTTATTTATCCATATTTCCTGCCCGAGAATTCCGAACGAATCAATATGCAAGCTTAAAGGATGAATGGAAAGAGACTGCATTGCAATCAACTGAATGCATGGCTTTTATGCTATCGACATAGCCTAGACATTTCACACTATTAACTTCAATGCAAATAAAAACTTTGAAATATCTATTTGTCTCATTCATGAATCGCATTCTCCCTCTGTGGTTCTCTATTCAAAGGGCTTGAAAGCACATGTGACCTTGTCTCACTTTACTATATTCAATTGCGCGATAAAATACTGGACCAGTAAATTTTGTTCTGCACATAAATCTTTTTTCGGGAATATGTGACCAAAAAGTAAACTTCGAATTCCAAAGCAAATTGAACGTTCCAGGTTCCTGATAACTAATTAAGGTCCAACAATAAAGTAGATACACCAGATAATCTTAAAACGACGCCGTCAAGTAAAGAAGCATGAAAACGAAAAGAATAAAACCAAAAAAAGACGGAAGCCCTAGAAAGTCCATTGTATATTTATTAGCCTTTTCTCAGAAGATGGGATTTTCAAAAACATTTCAAAACTTTCTGATGCAATGGTTCTCAAATTCGTACAATCCGGTTTATTCATTTTCTTTATTCAAAAATGTTTTTTAACTTTAAATATATGATCGTTTCATTTTAATTACTTATTCCATTCAGCACATTTTTATTCGTTTTGTTTATCTGCATCATTTTACTTATTTTATTCGTTTCATTCCTTGGACTCACTCTGATCAGTTTATTCTTTTTGTGCATTTTACTCATATTATTCATTTAACTTATTTTATTCATTGTTTTCATTGCATGCATTCTATTCATTTTTTTCCAATTTATTCATTTTGTTCAGTTTCTTCATTTTAATAATCTGACTACTTTTTCAATTTTAAATCTTTTCATCCAAATAGTTTATTTGATACAATTAAATTTAAAGAATTTTATTTTATAACCTTTTACCATCGTTTAATTTTTAATTTTAATCAATGCATTTTATTCTGCTCATTTTTTTCTTTTTATTCATTTGGTCACTTCAGCTCATTTTGTTTATTTGATTCGTTTGTTTTATTTATGCATTTCATTTATTTTTTACTGTATTCATTTATTCATTTGATTAATTTGATCCAATACATTCATTTAATTCATTCTATTCACTGGATGAATTAAATCAATTTGATTCATTTGATTCATTGATTCATTGATTCATTTGATTCGTCTAATTCATTTGATTCATTTGATTCATTTGATTCATTTGATTCATTTGATCCATTTGATTCATTTTATTCATATCTTTAATTTTATGCATTTCATGTTCAGTCATTCCTTTTATTTCAATCAATTTGTTAGTATGAGTCAATTTATTCTATTAATCTTATAACTATTTCTAAATACAATCTTAATTTTTATTTAATAACCATCTAATTTGATTCGTGTATTTTATAATTTTGATTTACATTAATTTATCTACTCATTTTTTGAATTTAAAAACCTACTATTTCATTTTTTGCTTTACTTTCTATTTCGTTCGTTTTGTTGATTTTCTATAATTTATTCAGTTAATTCGAGATTTTATTCGTGCAAGACTAGAAACTGTTTTCATCCCACCTCTAGTTGGGTGCCTACTTCTCATGAGTTCTGCAAACTAATCCAATAGTGATAAGTGTAAGAAATGTCTCATCTCACTGCTAGGTGGATTAAATCGTTTTTTTTTTTTCAAAATGCTTGTCCTGGTAATTTTGTAAAATTTCAAAATGATCCAAGATTTTGTTCTGCATAAGAAAATACAGAATTTTTGTAATGTAAGTTTATATGTATCTCTTACAACTTAGAAGTTATCGAATGTTTCAGTGTCCAAAAAGCAACATTTTGGTATGGAAGCCGCAAATTTCCGCAGACGAAGCTATACCAATACGAATCTGTAAAACAAACACAATCAAAACCGTTTGGTAGGCTCTAGCCTACGTTCAAGTCAAATTCGAATAAATTCCTTCTTTAGAATATCTTTCTTATCTTAGAGATGCAAAATATACAAAAATAAAAATACTGTACTGTAAGACCTCCTTAAGGGAATTTTTTTATATCAGATAATCAGAACGGGTTATGAGGCTTTGTCGAGGGACTAAAGAATATTACACATTTAAGGGTAAAAGAAAGAAGCATGAGGCATCTTGTTACATAGTGGAGAGAAGAAACGGAGGAGGGGGCTAAAAGCTTCCCAACTAGAAAAGGAAATCAAACATGGAAAATATTCATATTCTCCTTTTAAAGTCCTAAATCTTCTAGTTTAAGGTTGGACAGAGAAAGGGTAAAATTCGCACACGAAAAAAGCAGTTTTTTTCCACCCCGTATGTCAGATCTTCATCAGCAGTACTGTAACAACATTCTACATACGCTGATTGATTTTTATGAAGATCTGACGCACGGTGTAAAAAAAAACTGCTTTTTTCGTTTGCGAATTTTGCGCATTCTCTGTCCAACCTTAAATTAAAATTATAATAAAATCTGTTAATCACTACACTAAACCAATAGTGGTTTAGTAGTTTTTTTTTTCAATATATGTTTTTGCGTGCTACAAATTACTAATTACACAAGAGCTCAAATTTTGTTTTCTTCATGGTCAAAACAATTTTGATCACCTTTTTGCCGCTTGGAAACACTGTGCACCTGGGACTCTTCTGTGCACCAACTTACTCGAAAAGTTGAAAAAATCCATTTTGACACATTGTCGGACCTTTCTGCGTATTGAAAATGTCCAAAATAATTGATATTCAACTGCCAACAACTTTCCCTCCAATAGAATACGATTTCCCGAAAAGTAGAAAAAAATCATTTTAACGCACCGTCGGACCCCGCTGTGCATAGAAAATGTCCAAAACTATTGACTTTCAACTGTCAACAACATGTGCTTCAATAGGTATTTATTTCTAAACAATTGAAAGTTAACCGCAGCAACTTCAACTCCAATAAACGGGAAAGTAACGCAAAATGTGTCGCGATAACCGATGAACCGACGATGACGATGAATACGATGATACAATTATCGACGATGACGATGAAGGCGACGATACATTATCGTTAACGGAGTTTCCGATGACGATACATTATCGTGAAAAATGTATCGTATTAACAACCCTGCGTGGCACAGACCCGTTCGCAGAAAATTCTTAAGAAGAGGGTTTTGTTTTTTTATTACTTTAGTAGAGTTGTACTCTTGCTATTTTTATTTCATGATAATCGTTCATTTTTTTGCCTTTCTCATCTAGAAAGGTTATGCAACCGGCCGGAATCGACCGCAACGAGGCCCGCAGAGCCGTTTCTTAAACCATTCGACTCAGTTCGTCGAGATCGGAAAAAGTCTGTATGTGTGTGTATGTATGTATGTATGTATGTATGTATGTATGTATGTATGTATGTATGTATGTATGTATGTATGTATGTATGTATGTATGTATGTATGTATGTATGTATGTATGTATGTATGTATGTATGTATGTATGTATGTATGTATGTATGGATGTATGTATGTGTCAATTAATGTCGCCGATTTTTCTCAGAGATGACTGAACCGATTTACACAAACTTAGTTTCAACTTAGTAATTCATCGATTTTTACAAACTTAGTCTCACATGAAAGGTGCAGCGTTCCCACTCGCTGCTATTGAATTTCTAATTGATCCGACTTCCGGTTCTTGAATTACAGGGTGATGAATTCGAATACGCAGCAAATCCCGATTTCTTTCAAAATTAAAATCAGATAGTTGAAGAAAGATATATTATTCTTACAGACTGCTATGAAATTTTGTACAGTTCGGTTTTATGGTCACGTAAAAATAATATGAATCGTTTGGTCACATAAAAAATTCCCATATAAGCAGGAGCCAATTTTTTATTTCAAAGGGGGTCCTATAAAGTTTCAGAACTCAAATTCGTATTATTGATACCAAACCTCTTTAAAATGCATGAAACGACGAGATTTTAAGTAAAACCGAAAAAAATTATTTTGAGAAAATAGCCTTTTTGAGGCTGCTGATTTCGCACCTTTTGACATTGAAAATGTCTTACTCCACTACTATCTCCCATGTAACGAAACTATCCAAGATTTGCACGCTTATAACTCCGATACTACTAGATGGATTTAATCATTCGTACACCAACTGATTCAGAAACACCTAACTTAAATATTGGTAATAATTTAATACCTCTGTAATAAAAGTAGAAAAAATCTTTTGAATTCTTTTGAAAATCGGTAAAATTAAAATTGAATCTCTTTTGAATTAATTTTGAATCTCTTTTGAAAATCGGTAAAATTAAAAAGTTAACGAAAAAAGGAAAAATTGCCATTCGTGAGGCAGATTTCTCCGGCAGAGCTGTCAATAGGAAGCACCTTAGTGGCTTAGAAAAGTCATAAATAGAAGCTACGCGTGCCCGTTTAAATCAGTTGTTGCTCTTATCCCATACGAGCAATATCGTCTCCGGGCGATGCAATAAGCGCTATCGATTTTCGGCAACGTTGGCATTAGCACACACTCGCACCTAAGTGACTAAACCATATAGGGTTAGTTTATAAGTTACGGTGACGCGTACACGTTTGAATAAGTTTTTTGTTCTTATGTCGAACGGGCAAGATCATGGCTGCAGCGTCTGGACACTACAATAAGCGGTAGACGCTATGCATTTCCAGCAGCGGTGGCCGTGTACGGATTTTTCGAGTACCAGTACGGTGTCACAGAATGATTTGCAAAGTGGGTGGGCGGGGTGGTTTGGATTTAATTCAATACGGCAGGACCGGTACCCAAACAACAACAAGGTTGCAAGAAAAATTATTTTTCTTATACATATTTTTCATTCGGGGAAATCAAACCAGACATTCTGCCTGGGTTGTTTTATTTGAGCTGGAATTCCGCAAGAAACCAGTTAGAATTCCGGATGATGAATTTGACTGGGTAATGTAAATATCAGCTCCAGTTCAAATTTTCGTTGGGACTTTGTTCGCAACCGAAGGTGGCTAACCGAGTGGTGGCGATAAGCTGAGATGGGGCTGGTAATATCAATAGGATGCGAGAAACTTGCTTGCAGGAATTCAAATGGAGCAGTTCAGAGTAAACGTATGCACTTCGAGAAGATTCGCTCGCCTTTCACTTAGACATCATCCCTTTGATTTGCTGGAAGCAGGTTTCTCGCATCTTGCATTCTAATGTCAGCTTCAGTTCAAGCTCAATAAGTATCAGCTCCATTTCAGATTCTTGCTATCACTGCTGCCTAACTCAACGTTTACCTGCTGTTTACTAAGATGCATCGCAGGGTTAAATTATTTTACCTTGCTGTCTTGTAAAAAATCTGTAGCAATCTGTACTTTTTAAAAAAAAAAGTCTGTAATCTGTACCGTACAGAATCTGTACCAAGAATGCTTCAAAAATCTGTACCTTTCTAGATAAATCTGTACTTGTGGCATCACTGCTCATCACAGTTCTCAATATGCGGCTTTTCTTTTGAATATATTTTCTGGACATACCAACCTATTTTTACTAGTTGGATCAGCCAAATAATGCCAATCAGCCAACAAATCAACAATAGATGCATTATACATGTTGGTTGGAAAACTAGAGAATTCTATTGAAACAAAAGACATCTCACTTGCAGCTTTCTTAGACATAGAAGGAGATTTCGACAATGCATCTCATAGTTCAATGCGGAATGCTATGAGTAATCATGGGTTTGACATTTACACCATAAATTGGATTAACTCAATGCTTACAAACCATGGAATAACCAGCACGCTTGAAAACACGTCACTGACTATGAAAACAAATAAGGGATGTTCTCAAGGCGGAGTTCTATCACCCTTATTGTGGTCATTAGTTGTAGACGAGCTATTGAAATCATTAACTAAAATGGGATACGAAGTGATTGGATTTGCAGATGATGGTGTAATCCTCGTGAGGGGAAAATGTGATTATGTTATCTCAAATAGAATGCAATCTGCACTGAGCGTCACTTCGAAGTGGTGTAAAAAGGAGGGCCTGAACACAAATCCCTCCAAAACAATCACAATCCCGTCTACTCGAAAAAGGAAATATTCCATATCAACATTTTTGCTCAACGAAACAGTAATTGAAATGTCCTCTGAGGTAAAGTGTCTGGGATTGATACTCGATAAAAAAAAGTAAACTGGAATGCGCACATTGAGCAGGTTATAAGCAAGGTAACTAGTGCTCTTTGAGTGTGCAGTAGAACAATTGGTAAAAAATGGGATCTCAGACCAAATATGGCTCACTGGTTATACTCTACAATAGTCAAACCAAGAATAACATATGCCTCGCTAGTTCGGCGGCCTAAAACAAAAGAAACATTAACTCAAAAAAGCTAGGTAAACTTCAAAGACTTGCTTGCGGAGCGATAACCGGTGCCATGCGAAGTACTCCATCAAAAGCAATGCAACATTGCATCTCCTTCCGCTACATCAAGTGATACAACTTGAGGCGGAAAAAAGCACATTGAAAATAAGTCGATTATTATCTGGAAATTTAACAGGATATCTTGCGGTTCTGAAAGATTTTCCTATAAGTAACCTCGTCATTGCAAATGAAGACTGGTTACATGCGATGCCGAACTTTGAAACTACTTACAAAATTATGAAGCCTGAACAACCTGGGAACAAAGTGACCCTAGTCTCCGCCCAGGCTCAGTAATTTTCTTCACAGATGGGTCAAAAATGAACCATTTGACAGGATTTGGTATTACAGGACCAGAAATAAACGCTAGTATCTCCATGGGATACTGGCCGACAGTGTTTCATGCAGAAATATATGCCATTCTAAAATGCACTTACGTATGTCTGAAGAGAAAATACCGATATGGAAGTATCTGCATTTTCTCAGATAGTCAGGCTGCGCTCAACGCATTAAGGGCTCCTACATGTCGCTCAAAACTAGTATGGAAGTGAATTCTTGCACTTCGACAATTGGCAGTGAAAAATCATAGTAATTTATACTGGGTTCCAGAGCACTGTGCAGTTGCAGGGAATGAAAAAGCCGATGACCTAGCAAGAAGAGGGTCTTCCACTAATTTTATTGGCCCAGAATCATTCTATGGAGTTTAATCGAGTGCCCTTAAAATGGAATTGAAAAAGATGGAAATCACAGCTATAAAGAACAATTGGCGTACCACACCTGGACTACGACAATCAAAGAAATTTATCTCACCCAACGAGAAAAAAGCATAGAGTTGCTTAGACTAAACAAAAAAGAACTAAGCATCATGACAGGACTACTTACCGGACACGGTCCGAAAAAATATCATCTTAAAAAAAATGGTAAGCTTACAAACGATACATGCCGCGTCTTTGGAATTGAAAGTGAAACATCAGAGCATCTGCTCTGCGAATGCTGAGCATTGATACAACGCTGACTAAGAGTCCTCGGTAAAGGAACATTGGAGCCTTTTGATATTTGGACTGCAAATCCCAAGCAGGTAATAAACTTCATACGAATTGGAGTACCTAACTGGGAAGAGTGTGTATCTCAATAACGACAATCACTCATCAATAGTGATATGTCATAGTAGATAGTACACTTAGATTAAGGAAGGGGCATACCACAATAGATCTAAATACAGGTCGCAGTGGTTCGTCTCCAACAAAAAAAAATCGTTGACAGCCGGGTCGTCAAAAAAAAAAACAGCGTTACATTTTACATCGTTTGTCATCATATTAAAAGTATGTACAGTTTTTCCGCACATATATGAAAGCTAAAAATAACTACTTAGACAGTGCGAAACCATGCATATGATATGCATTCATTTAAAAATGTATTTATTGCGGATTTAAACAATTGCTTTGAAACGTACTTTGAGTCGATAAGGTCGTTGAGTCGATAAAGTTCAATTTCGAGTTAATTTACAAAATATTTCTTTCGTTTTGTTTAAATGACTTAAAATTATTCATAATATATAAGCGAACGGAGGTCTTAGTGTAATGGCAACTCTGTTTGGATTGAGTGTATCATTAAGTCAACTAAACGCACATATAAGCATGAAAGGTTTGAATATAGTGACTTGAAATTAAGGGTGAAGGACCATTTTTCGCTGATTTGATATTATTTTTTGAATTTTGGAAATCATAAATTAGCTGTTTGAATAAATCAGGATCTATAAAACTACAGTACCGTAAAAATCTTCAACATATGGTTCGTTGCGAGATATATTTGATCTAGTGAAAAAAAATCAGTAATTTTCGTAACAATTGAATAAGTAAAAAACTGACAGTGGAGTAAAAGTGCGCATAGCATATCCGCCCCAAATCAAAAGACTCGAGTGAAGCTTTTTATATAAAACGTTTTTAATCCACCTAACAGTGTGATGAGACATTTCTTATAACTCTTATCACTCTTCGGATATTATATCGTTTGAGAACATTTACAACTTGATGCTTCGCGATGTTTTTGATAACACATACTACATGGGATAGTGGCAGGACTTAGAGAATCGCTCAAATCAGCATAGGACAACATCAGTGCTAGAAATCTCAAACCAAATCAATGGGAAAGCGAAAAAATGGCCCATAAAATAGACATACCAACGAATTATTGTTAATGCTCTGTTAATAAAATATCTAAATTGTGGTGGGAAAACTGAATTTTCCTAAAGGGGTTATATATTGTACTGAGCCAAAAAAATCGAAATTTTTTTTGAATAGATTTGAAGTTTATACTTTATTCAAATTTCCAACGCGATTGAGAACTAAGAAATCAACGCTTTCTCTTGAAAAGGGCGATACTAGCAGTGATACCATTCAATGAAAATCAACAGTGAATATTTCCACACTTGGTTTTATTTCCTATTTAAGAACTATTGTGTTTTTACATCCTAGATTGCATGATTCAGTGATCGAAACCCAAAACTTCATAAAGTATTTGAAATTATTAAATTAAAATTTGTTTTTGCTATTGAAATTGACAAAATAATAGTATCGCCCCTTTGGCGATTGTTTACTTTTTCGGTCCCACCTATCAGCATTGAAGTATCGCTCTTACGTTTTTTTACAATAACTACCGTTCTACACCAACGATTTCGTCCGTGTTTTTTCAATAGAGATCATTGTTACTTACAGCATTTACAGCTGGTATCAGCTTGATTATCCTTAAAAAATACGAAAATAACAGTTTCGCCTCTAAACTGCTAGCAAAAAAAGTATCGCCCTGTTTATTTGCATGGAGCGTGGAGGGCGAAACTTTTAATAAACAAACAAAAATACAGTTTCGCCCGTTGTATTTTTTGCTGTAGTTTAAGAAAGCATTATCGTAGAATCCAAATTTTTAGGTTAATTTGTTGCGTTTCAAAGCCCTTATTCGCATGTATGAAAAAAGCCCTATGTTTACATTTGTAAGTATCGCCCTTTTCACAAAAAAACGTTGAAATGAAATCGCAGCTCCTGATATCACGCTATCTCTGAAGTGCATGCGTGCATAGTTTCAAATTTTACTTCGACATCGACTTTTTCTACAGGTGACTTCCCAGTAGTATCCTTGATTTGAATTATTATCGCTAATCCTAATGCCAAAGAACAAATAAAAACCTCACGAAAACGAACCGTTTGGAAAAATCATCATCATTACTGGAATTTTCATTTTCATGAAACTTTTCGATAACCTTCCGTCACTTGCGTTAATGCACTGGGTGCACAGTGCTCTGAAAATCTAGCGAAATCGTCTTAGGGCACCAGCGGGTCTGTAAAGAATACTAAAAATTAATTTCTATTCCATAATTTTCAGTTCAGCAATTCGAGAGATCGTGCTCACCGCAAGCCATGAAAAATAGACTACGTTGTGAAGCGATGGTCACTATTTATTAAAAAATCACGGTTAAATAAAAAATAAAACTATTAAAAAATTTCAAATAGTTTATAATTTTCACAACCTTATTAGGAAAAATTGCTTTCGTAATATTGTGTAGAAAAAAAGCTGAAAATTTCAGTATTTTCTCTATCTGCAACATATAAACCCTTAAGTATACCAATTAATTGGTATACGAATTGGAATAGGTTCGCCAAATTTTGGAAGAAGTCTATAAAATAACCCCTTGAAAACTACCTAAAAATTGTTGTAGTTCGATGCAATAAAAAATTAAAGGGTTGTGTACAGGACACGACCACGGTGACATTAAAAATGTAGCTTTTTTCAAGAGCGTGCAAATGAATTTTATCTATCACACATATCGACTCACGTTCTTGTTCACTCGCCTGTTTTCATATGTTACAATTTGCTATATACCCTCCCCATCAAAACATAATTTATTGAAGGTCTTTTAACGGTAACCTATTAATTAATCAAGTATCTCACTAGGTGATTGGCCTTATTTGGCTGATCCATCTAATAAAAATAGGCTGGTCTGTCCAGAAAATATATTCAAAAGAAAAGTTCCATATTGAGAGCTGTGATGAGGAAGCCCACGCCCGCCAACGGAAATATACAGATTCTCCATGAAATATGAAATTTATTTTTCCATTTAAATTTTCAATAATGTACTAATGAACTTAAGTAAACAATCTTAAGGTTAAGTATTTCTTGATCGATTAGTGGTTGAACAAATGAAATTATTTGTTATACAACGTTCGCACTACCAGTTAAAACGGGTTTTTATGCTATCTTGGTGACATTTTTCTTGTTGCTAATTATTAAAACGTGTTATAACTCTGTAGTGTAAACATTGTATTATTAAACCAATTCTGCAGCGTTTTATGTTATATAGGTGTTTTATGTGGTAATAGGACTGACATAATTATATCTTCAGTACAGCGGTTTGTTTCATAATTTAAAACAGATTTATTTTAAAATTTAAATTAGTATACCCAACCGTTCTATTTGTTGTATACTTTAAAACGCAATTAGAACTGTGTTTTAAATACATAGGGTAGGACAGATATTCTGACTTGATAAACTGGGAAAACTATTTTAAGTCCAGTAACGCTTAAGACATGGCTTGAATTTGAATCGAAAAAGAACACCCGCTTAAACTGCTGCTGGGACGGTAAGTTCTGTTTTAAAATTTTCCGTTATGTGCAGTACGAAAAAGTGTTTGAAGTTAGAAATCAAAAAGTTCTGCTGGGATTGTGATTGTTTCCGATGCAATTACACTCAGATTTTTCACGCAGGGGATACAGGCCGTGTAAATGAAAACCGCGTAAATTAAAAAAAAAACGCGTCAATGAAAACCGCGTAAATTTCAAAATCCGCGTAAAAAAACCTGAGTGTACTCTCCTATATAAAATACTGCGCTGCTGAACAGTGCAATAGCTACAGAAGCACGTTGTCAGATGTCTTACTCATAAAAAACATATAACTGAAATATGAAACATGAAAACCAATAGGATCTTTACCCTACGCAGCTACAAAGCGCCGTAAACATGGATTAACAAGTTACAACGCACACGCATGCATAAAAATAAATATATTTTTTTTCAAACGCAACACTCTTAAGCAGCACACACCGCACAGTGGCTGGAGGCTGGCCAAAACCTCAAAAATTTATTTTTGAAATATTGATATTTTCTATTTTTCATAAATTTATCATGTATTGAATGATGTATATTCAAAATATTATGATCATTGGATAAGAACATGATTTTTAACATGAGTTTAAACGTATCAAAGTCCGGACTTTTTAATGATTTTCATTTCCGAAACCACCATTGCTCTGTTCACTTCAAATGCATGTTGCTCTTTTGATTTTGGACCGATTTTAGCACAACTAGTTTCATTGTGTAGAGGAACGAAAGAACTTGGTTAGTGAATAAATAAGATTAAGTTAATTTTGCTTGGAACTATGACTTTTTAGTTCAAATTTGTTTGAGGTGGTCAGATCAAAAATACTTTTTTCACTAATGTATTCTGAACAAATTTCGGAATCATTTCGGAACGGTCACATAGTATACATTCTATGGTAAATAACCTCTACTTTTCGAATATCATGGTCTCGTTCTGCGCCTAGGTGCGCAAAAAGATTTAAGGAGATTTTGAAGCTTTGTTGCTGATATGGAGGCGCAGGGTGTTTTGTGTAAAATAGTTAGACAATCTACAGTAAACCAACATGTTATACAATAGATTTAAAGTATTGTTCTTCATTTTCATGATATTGCTGACATTGGTGAACAATAACGGAAAATCTATCATGAAAATGGGATCATAGTTATAAGAAAGGTTCAATGACACTGTATGGAAAAATTCATTTAATATTTTACAACTTTTGACATCAAAAATGAGCTCAGCACCTCAAAATGACATTAATTTGTGATTTTCAGCCAAATTAGGTAACATTTGAGGTTTTGTCCGACTTTTGTTTGAAGACCCGCCACTGTGCACCGTATTGAATTAAATCCAAACCACCCCACCCACCCACTTTGCAAATCATTCTGTGACACCGTGCTGGTACCCGAAAAATCCGCACACGACCACCGCTGCCGAAAAAGCATAGCGTCTACCGCTTAGTGTAGTGCCTAGACGCTGCAGCCATGGTCTTGCCCGTTCGACATAAGAACAAAAACTGATTCAAACGGGTACGCGTCACCTCTATTTATAAACTAACCGTATATGGTTTAGTCACTTAGGTGCGAGTGTGTGCGAATGCCAACGTTGCCGAAAATCGATAGCGCTTATTGCATCGCCCGGAGAAGATGTTGCTCGGATGGGATAAGAGCAACAACTGATTTAAACGGACATGCGTTGCTTCTATTTATGACTTTTCGTGTGTGATTGAGCCACTAACCGACCCTCTAATGACGGCTGTGTCTGAGAAATCTGCCTCGCGAATGGTAATTTTCCCGTTTTTCGTGAACTTTTTAATTTTGGTGTATGAATGATTAAAATCCATCTAGTAATATCGGAGTTATAAGCGTGCAAACCTTACATAGTTTCGTTACATGGGAGATAGTTTAGATTTTAGAATGACACCTAGCCCCAGATAGTGGAGTATGACATTTTTAATGTCAAAAATCTCCAAAAAAGAAATGTACCTATTAATGTGAAACACAGCGAATAATACATACAATAAAGACCCATTTTTATCAGTCTCACGGTGTATTTTAGGCTGACAAAATGGGGACATTGACTAAATCGGGCAATTTTTTTCTTTATAATAAACTGAAGCTGTTAAAATATTCTTCTCGTCCCTTGATGTAGTCTGATAACTATTTCTGATTATGATGAACTTCTTCTTTTCGCATGTTTCGCATATCTTCATGATAAGGAAAACATGCTCAAGAAAGGATTTACTCGAATTCAGTCTTGTTCGTCTGCTAGAGCCCATCAAACATATGTTCATATTTGGATGATAAAATCGGGATTTCAATGTGTTATAATAGATATTCAGCATTCGAAGAAGTTTCTTTTGAACGAGTGTAAAACGACTTAGTTTCTACTTACTTGAAATCAGCGGCGTAGCCAGAAATTCGGTTTGGTGGGGGTTTGGTGAAAATCGATCATACTGTCCAATCGGCATAATTCCGAAACCGTAATTTTTGAAGTTTTAAAATTATGCAGAATTATTTTTTCAGAAAATAGTAACAGAGTTCGTGTCTTTAGCAAATTTGTTGAAACTTTATTGTAGTCATGAATATTAACCTGAGAAAATTCACCATAAAAACTTCTTGGACGATATACCGTCAAAATTATTTTATCAAATGATGCGCTGTTTAACGTTTCTAAGACTCATCGAAGATACTAAACCTCCGAAGTTGGCGGTTTCAAAATGATGCTATCTTGACCTTAAATTACTGTTTTTAAACATTTGACCTATACATATAATTGGTCATACAACAAAAATCAAATGCTCATCAAAATCGATCAGAACCTGCTAGAATCGAATGGAAATCGTCATTTTTCATAAATTTCTCTCTACATTCGGAAAGTGTTATCCTCGTTATTAATCATACTACGTTTTCGTCTCAACTCGACGCATTCCTAACATAAAAACCTGTTTTAATCCACCTAGTGGTTCAATTGTGCTTGTCTCATTTGTCCAGACTACGATTCCATGGCTGGTTATGTTCAATACAATGGTGGAAATGAATATTACATGTTCAGTACGATTTGCACATACATACAATGGATCGACAGCCACGATCTTGAGATACTATGTGATATTGAAACATCGCTTGAAACCAGCGGCGGATCATGGAGAAAGATCCGGGAGGTCCAGGTCCTGCCGAAAATTTTCAACTTGTTAAGAAATTTTAAACTAGTTTTAATTTTAAAGTAGCAACCCCTCACTGCATACTCCCTCCGGGCCGGTATGATTGACGATTTTTGGAGTGATTGCATAACCTTTCTATATGAGAAAGGCAAAAATGTACCAAAGTCCGAAGAAGTCAATTTTTGTCAAACATCTCAATGTTTCATGCATTTTAAAGTCATTTGACATCAAAAATAAAAATTTGTTTTGAAAATTTTTCATTTCAGTTTATATGGGAATTTGCTGTGTGATTGCACTCTTCAACTCCTAACTCCGGAACCGGAAGTCCAATCAATAAAAAATTCAATAGCAGCCGATGGGAAGGTTGTACCTTTCATTTGAGACTAACTTTGTGCAAATCGGTCCAGCCATCTCTGAGAAACAGAGGTCACATTTTTTTCCACATACACACATACATACACACACAGACATTTTCCGATCTTGACGAACTCAGTCGATTGGCATATGACACACGGCTCTCCGGGTCGGGATTAGATTGACGAATTTTAAAGTGAATGAGAAAGGCAAAAACATTTTTAGCAAATGTTGAAAGTTATGCATTTTTTTGGTGAGCAGTTCTATGTTTCATAGACATTAAATCAATTTTAACTTCGCTTCCTATTAAATAAAGACCCTTATTACAGTACATCTCTACAAAAACGAGATCAATTTGAAAATAAATCTGAGGATTATGATTGATTACAGAACTCTGGAATTTTCTATTGGAATGTTTTCAGGCAGGAATTTGATATTGATGCCATTAGACAACTGTGAAATCAAGACCAATATATCAGTTACATATCAGGACCCCATTCCGACAATTTATCAAAAGTCCTCATGATGCTTACAACAACAGGTTATCAATGTACGGATCAGATAATTTTTATTGTAATATTGAATTAAATCAGTCTGCATCAATAAATTTTCAACTTCAATCCAATATTTTTCTTTGGGTGTTGTGGGGGGGGGGGGGGGGGGTTGTATGGTGTTAAACCCCAAAACCTTCTCTTGGCTACGCCGTTGCTTGGAGTTATTTATTTCGCTTTTCATTTTCCGATATGTTTCAGATCGATCCGATGGTTATAAGTTAGAAAAATTGCAGTCAGAAGTTTCGCACAAATGAACATTTTTGCACTGATAAGTTATCAAGTTCCTTCCAGACAACTTGGAAGTGTTCGGTGATTATTTCTAGCGGTTGTAGATAGTAAAATGAAATACAAAATTCGTTTTATCGAAATAATGCTTAGCTTATTTCAATGGATTATTACTATATTGAGCAATAAATAGGCGACAAAGAGTAATCAACAAACAACAAGCCATAACTTTTGAAGTATTCAAAATAGATATTTGAAGTCTTTAGCAAAGTTATTCGCAAAAGTAAGAGCTACAAACTTGCTGAAGACATCATTTCGATATAATCACTTCCAAGAAAATTTGTGACAATATCTCACTCATAAAGGGATTAATCAGCAAAAGCACAATACCAGAAGAAAGGGCATATCACCTCCATTAAATTCTCCGAAGATACTATTGACCTAAAATAAGCCGTTTTGGTGTTAATAATAGATTACATGTTTTTGGTCATATTTCTGGCAATGGGAAATGATAAAAATCTTTCGTTCGCATTTAATATTAAATATCTCTTTTGATAATAGTCCGATTTCAACAATCTATAGCTTGTTCGAAAGGTATTCGTTAAAGCTATCTAAAAACATAAAAATTGTTAATCTGTATTGTCAATTTCGGCAGATAATTTAAAAAAAACTGCAAAAATCGCCATTTTTACGCATTCAAACATTCATATCTTGGAAACTAAACATTAGAATCAAAAACAAATAAATAGCGTTCATACTGTTTTTTAGTTCTTTCATTTAAAATTGGTTTGGATAAGATCGGTTCAGCCATTGCTGAGAAACACGAATGAGAATTTGTCCGTTACATACACACACACAGACATTGTCCCAAATCGTCGAGCTGAGTCGATTGGTATATAAGACTCGGCCCTCCGGGCCTCGGAAAAAATCTTAAAAGTTTGAGCGAATTCTATACATTTCTTTTATAAGAAATGTAAAAATTGAACTAATTCTTCCATGATTTAAATAAGGGACCAGCATCTTCAATAGCTGCGAGCTCACCGGTTAATTTAAGACTGATATGAGCGGTTTAGGAACAAAAGCATCAGCATAACTGGTTCCAAGGAAAAATATAGAGTGCCGAAAGCTCAGAGTAATTAAAAAAGAACCAAAAAACTATGAATATGTAAATAAAGATGTATTTCGAATATAAATAGCATATTCGCAAGAATTCTTGTAGTGATCTACCCAACTATGACAAATAATGATGATACCAGGGGTGACAGTTTGATTATGAACCACATTGTCTAAAAGATGAAACATCCAAGTTTTTTCAACATAATGGAAAACTGAACAACATCAACCGAGGCATAGGGAGGGGTACTTTTTAGTTATGAAGGAAGAGTAAGAGGGGATGGATATCCTAAAATTGTTCGCGTATATATTGTGAAAATTGCAACCAAGCCAAGTGAGCATAATAAATTTATTAGCCTTAGGAAAAAAATCATCGGATTACATAAAAATGTTGCTTTTCTTAGAAAGTGTAAAAAATTTCAATTGACCCCAACTTGTCATAAAGTCAAGTTGAAGACATCCGTGCCTTTAAGTGTAGTGAAAAAGATGGAAGCCGATTTCTTAAATCATAGTATTAAACGTTTATATAGTGTATTAAATGTGACAATGCATTGGAGTGCTATAGCTTGCATTTGAAATTGGCTAAAGAACACCCAATGAGTTTTTGTTTGTTCCTAACAAAAGTGAAAATTGCAGAAAAGTGTTAATCGGAAAGAAAGATAAAACTTTTGGACAAGAAGTTCGACAATTTAAGACTAAAATCCTACATTGACCGACCCAAACCGACAGTACACATTTTAAATGACTTTGTGGTAAATCGTTCATCTCAGAGCTTTACCGAAGAACAATCGACTTTGTTAAATCAGGGACTTAACTATGCAATAGCATCAAGACCAAATTTTGAACAAGTAATCATTGACCTAGAGACAGGTATCAATAATTGCAACCTTCATTTTTCAACAATTAATGACGCTAGATCCACGACAGCGGAAATAATTAAAGAAAATACTCCACAAAAATGTCAAACAAAAGAAATAACAATTATAAAAGAATTGGGGGAAAAGCCAGTCTTAACATTTCTTATAAAAGAAATGTATAGAATTCGCTCAAACTTTCAAGATTTTTTCCGAGGCCCGGAGGGCCGAGTCTTATATACCAATCGACTCAGCTCGACGATTTGTGTGTGTCTGTGTGTGTGTGTGTGTGTGTGTATGTAACGGACAAATTCTCATTCGTGTTTCTCAGCAATGGCTGAACCGATCTTATCCAAACCAATTTTAAATGAAAGAACTAAAAAACAGTATGAACGCTATTAATTTGTTTTTGATTCTGATGTTTAGTTTCCAAGATATGAATGTTTGAATGTGTAAAAATGGCGTTTTTTGCAGTTTTTTTAAATTATCTGCCGAAATTGACAACATAGATTAACACTTTATATGTCTTTAGACAGCTTCAACGAACACCTTTCGAACAAGCTATAGATTGTTGAAATCGGACCATTATCAAAAGAGATATTTAACATTGAATGCGGACGAAAGATTTTTATCATTTCCCATTGCCAGAAATATGACCAAAAACATGTAATCTATTATTAACGCCAAAACGGCTTATTTTAGGTCAATAGTATCTTCGGAGAATATGATGGAGGCAATATGCCCTTTCTTTTGGTATTGTGATTTTACTGATTAATCTCCCTATGAGTGAGATATTATCACAAATTTTCTTGGAAGTGGTTATATCGAAATGATGCCTTCAGCAAATTTGTAGCTCTTACTTTTGCGAATAACTTTACTGAAGACATAAAATATCTATTTTGAATACTTTAAAAGTTATGTTATGTTGTTTGTAGATTACTTTTTGTCGCCCATTTATTGTTCAATATAGTAATAATCCATTGAAATAAGCCAAACATTATTACGATAAAAAGAATTTTGTATTTCATTTTTCTATCTACAACCGCTAGAAATAATCACCGAACACTTCCAAGTTGTCTGGAAGGAACTTGATACCTTATCAGTGCAAAAATGTTCATTTGTACGAACCGTCTGACTGCAATTTTTCTAACTTATAACCAACGGATCGATCGGAAACATATCGGAAAATGAAAGTGAAGTAAATAACTCCAAGCAACGGCGTAGCCAAGAGAAGGTTTTGGGGTTTAACAACTTCCCTCCCTACCACACCCAAAAAATATATTGGATTGCAATTGAAAATTTATTGATGCAGACTGATTTAATTCAGTATTACAATAACAATTATCTGATCCGTACATTGATAACCTGTTGTTGAAAACATCATGAGGACTTTTGATAAATTGTCAGAATGGGGTCCTGATATGTAATTGATCTATTGGTCTTGATTTCACAGTTGCCTAATATCATCAATATCCAATTCCTGCCTGAAATCATTCCAATAGAAAATTCCAGAGTTCTGTAATCAATCATAATCCTCAGATTTCTTTTCAAATTGAGCTCGCTTTTGTAGAGATGTACTGTAATGAGGGTCTTTATTTAATAGAAAGCGAAATTAAAATTGATTTAATGTCTATGAAACATTTGCTGAAAATGTTTTTGCCTTTCTCATTCACTCTAAAATTCGTCAATCTAATCCCGACCGGGAGGGCCGAGTGTCATATGCCAATCGACTCAGTTCGTCGAGATAGGAGAATGTATGTGTGTATGTATGCATATGTGTGTATGTGTGTATGTGGAAAAAGAATATGACCTCTGTTAATCAGAGATGGCTGGATCGATTTGCACAAAGTTAGTCTCAAATAAAAGGTACAACCTTCCCATCGGCTGCAATTGATTTTTTTTATTGATTGGACTTCCGGTTCCGGAGTTAGGAGTTGAAGAGTGCAATCACACCGCAAATTCCCATATAAACTGAAATGAAAAATTTTCAAAATCAAATTTGTATTTTTGATGCCAAATGACTTTATAATGCATGAACCATTGAGATTTGATATAAACTCGAAAAAATAATGTTTGAAAAAAATTGATTTTTTGGACTTTTTTGCCTTTCTCATATAGAAAGGTTATGCAATCACTCTAAAAATCGTCAATCATACCGGCCCGGAGGGAGTATGCAGTGAGGGGTTACTGTTTTAAAATTAAAACTAGTTTAAAATTTCTTAACAAGTTGAAAATTTTCGGCAGGACCCGGACCTCCCGGATCTTACTATGTGATACTGAAACATCGCTTGAAACCAGCGGCGGTCAAGCGATGTTTCAGTATCACATAGTATCTCAAGATCGTGGCTGTCGATCCATTGTTTGTATGTGCAAATCGTACTGAACATGTAATATTCATTTCCACCATCGTATTGAACATAACCAGCCATGGAATCGTAGTCTGGACAAATGAGAAAAGCCCAATTGCACCACTAGGTGGATCAAAATAGGTTTTTATTTTGGGAATGCGTCGAGTTGAGACAAAAACGTAATATGATTAATAACGAGGATAACACTTTCCGAATGTAGAGCGAAATTTATGAAAAATGACGATTTCCATTCGACTCTAGCAGGTCCTGGTCGATTTTGATGAGAATTTGATTTTTGTTGTATGACCAATTATATGTATAGGTCAAATGTGCCAAAACAATAATTTAAGGTCAAGATAGCATCATTTTGAAACCGCCAATTTCGGAGATTTAGTATCTTCGATGAGTTTTACAAACGAACAGCGCATCATTTGATAAAGTAATTTTGACGGTATATCGTCCAAGAAGTATTTATGGTGAATTTTCTCAGGTTAATATTCATGACTACAATAAAGTCTCAACAAATTTGCTAAAGACACGAACTCTGTTACTATTGTCTGAAAAATTAATTCTGCATAATTTTAAAACTTCAAAAATTACGGTTTCGGAATTATGCCGTTTGGATAGTAAGATCGATTTTCACCAAACTCCCACAAATTGTTAAATTGGTATTGTAAAAAAACGTAAGGGCGATACTTCAATGCTGATAGGTGGGACCGAAAAAGTAAACAATCGCCAAAGGGGCGATACTATTATTTTGTCAATTTCAATAGCAAAAACAAATTTTAATTTAATAATTTCAAATACTTTATGAAGTTTTGGGTTTCGATCACTGAATCATGCAATCTAGGATGTAAAAACACAATAGTTCTTAAATAGGAAATAGAACCAAGTGTGGAAATATTCACTGTTGATTTTCTTTGAATGGTATCACTGCTACTATCGCTTTTTTCAAGAAAAAGCGTTGATTTCTTAGTTCTCAGTCGCGTTGTAAATTTGAGTAAAGTATAAACTTCAAATCGATTAAAAAAATCGATTTTTTGGCTCAGTGCAATATACATAACCCCTTTAGGAAAATTCAGTTTTCCCACCACAATGCATTTATTGAGGAATTTAGATATTTTATTAACAGAGCATTAGCAATAATTCGTTTGTATGTCTATTTTATTGGCCATTTTTTCGCTTTCCCATTGATTTGGTTTAAGATTTCTAGCACTGATGTTGTCCTATGCTGATTTGAGCGATTCTCTGAGTCCTGCCACTATCCCATGTAGTATGTGTTATCAAAAACATCGCGAAGCATCAAGTTCTAAAAGTTCTCAAACGATATAATATCCGAAGAGAGTGATAAGAGTTATAAGAAATGTCTCATCACACTGTTAGGTGGATTAAAAGCGTTTTTATTTGAAGGATGACAAGGGAAATAAAGTTGTAATAATGGACAAAGAACAATATGACGCTGACATGACCCAAAAAAAATTATATCTGGCCCGTACAGGGCAAAGAAAACGAACCCCCTCCCGGACATGATTAAACGTGTTGAAAAAACTCTTAAATACTGTAAACCCCTCTTGGGTGAGAATCTCACTCGTTTCAAAGTTTCAAATCCCATCTTACCCCGAATAAAAGGTCTCCCAAAAATTCACAAACCCGGAAATGAAATCAGGGAAATTATTTCATCAATAGGTGCCCCAACCCAAAAAATTGCAAAATGGCTAGTGCAAGAATTTCGGAATATGCCAAACAAGTTTTCCAGCCGGTCCATCACCAGTATACAAGAATTCACTCTCAAACTTCAAAACTCAGGTGAAATCAAAGACGATGAGATTATGGTCTCCTTTGACGTAACCTCACTATTCCCAAGTGTCCCTGTAAAAGATTCAATTAACCTACTAGAGGATTGGTTATTACAACAAAATAACAACAGTCTATGGAAAAGCAAAGTAAGATCTTATATCCAACTTACTCACATTTGCATGGAAGAAAATTATTTCACATTCCGGGGTGTCTTCTATAAACAAACCACGGGTTCAATAAGTAATAAAAAAAATCTAGAATACTTCATAAGCAAAACATAACTTAACTATAGAAGATATTAAAATTCAGCGTCAAGTCTCTAATCCTTGTAAATTAGACGTAGCTGGATTTCCTATAGACTGATACAAACACTGAAGAAGATTACAAGTAGTAATCGAAATACCGGTATCTGTTAAATAGTGAAGGGCAAGTGCATTTAACTATAAAAACATAGTGGAATTAAATGGAAGAAAACCTTTAAAACATTAAAATTAGTCATGCTTCGATTTTCGCTTTACCATTTCGATCAATGCATACCGTTTTAAACAACAGCCAGTACGGTGCCAGGGGCCATGTATAAATGACGTAGCACTTTAGGGGGTAGAGGGGTGTACCAAATTTGTGACGATGTGTGACGAGGGGGAATATTGTGACAAAATGCTACGAGGGAGAGGGAGAGGTCGAAATTCGCCGAAAAAAGCTACGTCATTTGTGTACGGTCCCAATGGGTAGGGTTACGATATGGGTCGAGCTAACTAGGGCTCAACATTTTCGATACGCATAAATTTTAATCTTTCATGCGGAACCTAAGTACCTAAATAAATCGAAATAAGCAAGAGAGTGTGTCGTTGTAAATACATGAACCCTAGAACGTTGCACTAAGGTACAAATGAGCCCCACGCCTTCTTTGGGGCCGTGTAAAAACGAGAAGTCGGCATTTACCGACCTGGGACCCTAACCATAATTCAATTTAGAGTTCCTAGTAAGAGTAGGAAAAGATGCCATAGCCAGTTTGCTTATAGCCTTCGTGGAAACAGGTGTCAAAGTTGGCGTGATGTACATTTGTACCCTAGTATACGGTTGCCGTTAGTGTTTCGTCAGGTTTCGTGCTGTCAGTGGAAATGTGACTCGTGACAATACCAATTTAAATACTGCTTTTACCGCGCGGTTTTACCGCAACCGCACCGCAAAAAAAATGATAAAGTGTTAATTTTGATTATTCTTAATTGATAAACGGACTGGTATAACGAAAGAAAATCTAGTTGTGTCCGAAATATTTGGACGCTATCATTTTTTCGACATATTTTGGACTAGTTATTTTATACTTCTAAGTAAAACTTCACATACTAACCATTTCAAATACATAAAATGCAAGATCCAAATAGAGACAAAATTATTCCTTATAGTTTCCTTATAGTACATTTTTGGTGTAGAACCGGTCTGATCGGCATTTCGCCCTAGGCCAAAAATGCGTGCCCCCCTCAACCCAAATTTTCACTAGGACGAATTAGCGCATGGGCGCCATTTAAACTCCTTTTTAATATTAAACTAATTATTTAGTATCATTATTATTATTATTGGTTGTAATGCATTCTTACCTTTGCGTTTCCATAATTTCCATAATCTTCTGTGTCCACGATTTTATGAATTATTCCGCTCGTACATGAAAGAGAGATTAGTAGATACGAAGATTTCTTGAATGAATATTTCTTTTATGGGACTGTAAATGTGAACTCTTCTAGAATGTTTATGTTGATTTGTACCATGTTGTTAATATGACATCTGGTTGATAGTATGAATTCATATTTTTTTTGAGGTCGCTAGCCGTGCATTGAAGAATGCCTAAAACTCTGAACTAGGCCCCGTCGAGTCCAGTCCGTCTCGTCCTGTCGTGTCTGGGGCTTCCAGGTTACGTGCATTCACCAGACGAGACTAACTTATGTCATCCTAATCGTGCACTGGTTTCGTAGAATCGAGGCGATCATCGAAATGATAGATCCCACGAGCGAATGCACATGGCCCAGTCACCTGTCGAGCATTTGTATATTTGCGTGTGTGAATGTTTACGTGTGTATGGGAAGTGTTGCATGTTCAGACATGTGTGTTACCCGTAAATACCATGTTAATACAAATATGCATGATGTTAAAATAAGACATGTGTAATATGCTACTTACAGTTTGTTGTTCGTTCCTACTTATCTGATTCAATTAAGTATGAAAGCACATCTCAATTTTTCCAAAACCTGGCGACGTCTGATGGCAGCGAATAGTCATTGTTGACAGCAATGTTGCCCTTTTATGTTAAATTTTCTCGGAGAAGTCATCAGAGGAATATGACGCATGAGATCGAAAATAAATAAAATAAAATAAAGAGTAGAGTTAGTACTGTTATTGAATATTAATTGAACAATACATGTACCATGCAATAAAACTACTTGGAATCGTCCAAATGCCAGAAAATGATATATATTTACCGCTAACGACAATTAACTCCGTTAGAAGTTTCTCATGCTATGCTGGACGGGAATGGAAGATTGACGTGCATCGGTAAATCAATCGTACCTTCATTTATCCAATCCGAATGAATCGAATCGAATGCACGAATTGAACACCAGTAAAAAGTGACCAACGAATCCCAAGAAGGATCACCCACTGTTCCATCATACAAGCCAGCTCTGCATCCACTCCCTGGTCCACATGTCACAAATACTCAGACGCCCACATACACAGATGGCACACAATTGTACACTAGTACCAAAAACTACAATTACTACAACACAACACAACTAATAGGGTTCTACTGTTATTTTTTTATGCGCCTGTGCACGTTGCCGAGGTCGACCGATAAATCGACACACAATGACGTGCTCACAAAGACTGCCATTAAGCCGTTGAACAATGTCTGCAAACACAGCCCACAGAAAAAGTCAATCCACGGCGACCCGCCAATCGGCCACGCCAGTGTGCACAGGCTTTTAGTTGACTGTTAGTTTGGGCTGGTGCAGAGTATGAACCACAAAACATGAAAAAGGCTCATAAGCCCTCTCGGTCTCCTCGATGCACCACTATCGAGGCGCAATGCAATAACCATCCCAAAGCAGGTGTCTGCTCAAACATGCTTGAAGATGTTTGCAATACCGTCAAACCCGTCAACCTAGGAGAGGGTCCAAATAGAGACAAAATTATTAGATCATTTAAAAACAATAAACTTTTATTCTTAGATCTAATTTAAAAGTGCATCACTTCTCTCGATTTCTGTTGGAAATCGTGGAATTATGAATCGTTTTTGATATCAATTCTTCAACTGTGAATTTTGACTAATTTAAAGGAATTTGAGATAAACTAATTATGCTGGGACCTAAACACAACCCAAAGAATATAATTATCTTCATCGAACCAAACGAATTTGGAGTAATTGGCAGCAAAGGATACAAATGTATGAAAGCGTCCAAAATAAGGAGGGGTCCAAATTAGGATGATTATCATTCGTTCATCAACATTGTATTTCTATCTTCTTTGATTGCTGTGTAATTTCAATGTGAATTTTTCTGCAGTCATTTTTATTGGACTCTTTCTCAAAAAGTATGCTACATAACTTTTTTCGCGTACTTCCATTCAAATTTACGATAATTTTCTACCAAATTAAGTCCTAATATTTTTCAGTTAAGACTATTTTGTAGCTTTTTTGAAGCTTTTTTTGCCAAATACCACATAGTCTTTGTCATTGGCTCTTTGGGAAAATATTAGAGGAAAATATATTAAATGCTAGAACTTTCGAACTAGCCTTTAGAAAATGATACTTCATACATTTTAAAGAGAGCAATCTTAGTTTTTGAATGAAAATACATCTGTTTCTTGAAGAATGCGGAAGTTAGAGTTTTGGGATATTTTGTCCGTAAAACCCCCTATTTTCAAAAATCATTTCTGCTGTATGCTAAAAATCATACATTTTTTGCAGTTTTTCTAATGTTCAATAATTCTGTACCTCCTCCTCCGGACTCCTGATTAGATGTAATGTATAGAGCATTTTTCCGTCAAATATGGCGTCGTCCGGAATTTCCATTCAAAGTGGATTTTGACAGTTGGCTTTTAGGCCGTAATCATATGTTTGTCGAGAATTGTCGAAAAAATAGGTAGTCTTGAGAAAGACTGATTGAGCGAAAATATAGGTAGCCTTGAGAAAGACTGTTGCTGTTGAAAAACTCTAGGTAAACCAGGAGCTATCAAGATTTGTGACTGGTTCGAACGAAGGTTCATGCCGGTTTCAATAGGAAAACATTTATTTTAGCAACCCTTCAGTTAATTGAAAAATGTGGTATAAAAATGTAATAAGAAATGAAGTTACATATTATTTTTTTCCTTAAATTTTCATATTTTCAATGTTTTTGACATATGAAAATGAAATAGATGATTTTCGCATTTATGTAGTAAACCACCTTTCATTCTTAAAGGAATTTCATCAAAAAAAGATTTAAAGTCGAAATACCAGTACTTCCTATATAGTAGCGCATATATTCCAATACAGTGAAATAAAAACATATTGTATTTCATCAATAAGAACGACGCCATATTTGACGGAAAAAATGCTCTATACATTACATCTAATCAGGAGTCCGGAGGAGGAGGTACAGAATTATTGAACATTAGAAAAACTGCAAAAAATGTATGATTTTTAGCATACAGCAGAAATGATTTTTGAAAATAGGGGGTTTTACGGACAAAATATCCCAAAACTCTAACTTCCGCATTCTTCAAGAAACAGATGTATTCTCATTCAAAAACTAAGATTGCTCTCTTTAAAATGTATGAAGTATCATTTTCTAAAGGCTAGTTCGAAAGTTCTAGCATTTAATATATTTTCCTCTAATATTTTCCCAAAGAGCCAATGACAAAGACTATGTGGTATTTGGCAAAAAAGCTACAAAATAGTCTTAACTGAAAAATATTAGGACTTAATTTGGTAGAAAATTATCGTAAATTTGAATGGAAGTACGCGAAAAAAAGTTATGTAGCATACTTTTTGAGAAAGAGTCCAATAAAAATGACTGCAGAAAAATTCACATTGAAATTACACAGCAATCAAAGAAGATAGAAATACAATGTTGATGAACGAATGATAGAATAATCATCCTAATTTGGACCCCTCCTTATTTTGGACGCTTTCATACATTTGTATCCTTTGCTGCCATTTACTCCAAATTCGTTTGGTTCGATGAAGATAATTATATTCTTTGGGTTGTGTTTAGGTCCTAGCATAATTAGTTTATCTCTAATTCCTTTAAATTAGTCAAAATTGAAGAATTGATTAGTCAAAGTTGAAGAATTGATATCAAAAACGATTCATAATTCAACGATTTCCAACAGAAATCGAGAGAAGTGATGCACTTTTAAATTAGATCTAAGAGTAAAAATTTATTGTTTTTAAATGATCTAATAATTTTGTCTCTATTTGGACCCTCTCCTAGGTTGACGGGTTTGACGGTATTGCAAACATCTTCAAGCATGATTGAGCAGACACCTGCTTTGGGATGGTTATTGCATTGCGCCTCGATAGTGGTTCATCGAGGAGACCGAGAGGGCTTATGGGCCTTTTTTATGTTTTGTGGTTTTTCATACTCTGCACCAGCCCAAACTAACAGTCAACTAAAAGCCTGTGCACACTGGCGTGGCCGATTGGCGGGTCGCCGTGGATTGACTTTTTCTGTGGGCTGTGTTTGCAGACATTGTTCAACGGCTTAATGGCAGTCTTTGTGAGCACGGCTCGCAGTGGAAGTCATTGTGTGTCGATTTATCGGTCGACCTCGACAACGTGCACAGGCGCATTAAAAAAAAAATAACAGTAGAACCCTATTAGTTGTGTTGTGTTGTAGTAATTGTAGTTTTTGGTACTAGTGTACAATTGTGTGCTATCTGTGTATGTGGGCGTCTGAGTATTTGTGACATGTGGACCAGGGAGTGGATGCAGAGCTGGCTTGTATGATGGAACAGTGGGTGATCCTTCTTGGGATTCGTTGGTCACTTTTCACTGGTGTTCAATTCGTGCATTCGATTCGATTCATTCGGATTGGATAAATGAAGGTACGATTGATTTACCGATGCACGTCAATCTTCCATTCCCGTCCAGCATAGCATGAGAAACTTCTAACGGAGTTAATTGTCGTTAGCGGTAAATATATATCATTTTCTGGCATTTGGACGATTCCAAGTAGTTTTATTGCATGGTACATGTATTGTTCAATTAATATTCAATAACAGTACTAACTCTACTCTTTATTTTATTTTATTTATTTTCGATCTCATGCGTCATATTCCTCTGATGACTTCTCCGAGAAAATTTAACATAAAAGGGCAACATTGCTGTCAACAATGACTATTCGCTGCCATCAGACGTCGCCAGGTTTTGGAAAAATTGAGATGTGCTTTCATACTTAATTGAATCAGATAAGTAGGAACGAACAACAAACTGTAAGTAGCATATTACACATGTCTTATTTTAACATCATGCATATTTGTATTAACATGTTATTTACGGGTAACACACATGTCTGAACATGCAACACTTCCCATACACACGTAAACATTCACACACGCAAATATACAAATGCTCGACAGGTGACTGGGCCATGTGCATTCGCTCGTGGGATCTATCATTTCGATGATCGCCTCGATTCTACGAAACCAGTGCACGATTAGGATGACATAAGTTAGTCTCGTCTGGTGAATGCACGTAACCTGGAAGCCCCAGACACGACAGGACGAGACGGACTGGACTCGACGGGGCCTAGTTCAGAGTTTTAGGCATTCTTCAATGCACGGCTAGCGACCTCAAAAAAAATATGAATTCATACTATCAACCAGATGTCATATTAACAACTTGGTACAAATCAACTTAAACATTCTAGAAGAGTTCACATTTACAGTCCCATTAAAGAAATATTCATTCAAGAAATCTTCGTATCTACTAATCTCTCTTTCATGTACGAGCGGAATAATTCATAAAATCGTGGACACAGAAGATTATGGAAATTATGGAAACGCAAAGGTAAGAATGCATTACAACCAATAATAATAATAATAATGATACTAAATAATTATTTTAATATTAAAAAGGAGTTTAAATGGCGCCCATGCGCTAATTCGTCCTAGTGAAAATTTGGGTTGAGGGGGGCACGCATTTTTGGCCTAGGGCGAAATGCCGATCAGACCGGTTCTACACCAAAAATGTACTATAAGGAAACTATAAGGAATAATTTTGTCTCTATTTGGATCTTCCATTTTATGTATTTGAAATGGTTAGTATGTGAAGTTTTACTTAGAAGTATAAAATAACTAGTCCAAAATATGGCGAAAAAATGATAGCGTCCAAATATTTCGGACACAACTAGATTTTCTTTCGTTATACCAGTCAGTTTATCAATTAAGAATAATCAAAATTATCACTTTATCAATTTTTTTGCGGTGCGGTTGCGGTAAAACCGCGCGGTGAAAGCAGTATTTAAATTGGTATTGTCACGAGTCACATTTCCACTGACAGCACGAAACCTGACAAAACACTAACGGCAACCGTATACTAGGGTACAAATGTACATCATGCCAACTTTGACACCTGTTTCCACGAAGGCTATAAGCAAACTGGCTATGGCATCTTTTCCTACTCTTACTAGGAACTCTAAATTGAATTATGGTTAGGGTCCCAGGTCGGTAAATGCCGACTTCTCGTTTTTACACGGCTCCAAAGAAGGCGTGGGGCTCATTTGTACCTTAGTGCAACGTTCTAGGGTTCATGTATTTACAACGACACACTCTCTTGCTTATTTCGATTTATTTAGGTACTTAGGTTCCGCATGAAAGATTAAAATTTATGCGTATCGAAAATGTTGAGCCCTAGTTAGCTCGACCCATATCGTAACCCTACCCATTGGGACCGTACACAAATGACGTAGCTTTTTTCGGCGAATTTCGACCTCTCCCTCCCCCTCGTAGCATTTTGTCACAATATTCCCCCTCGTCACACATCGTCACAAATTTGGTACACCCCTCTACCCCCTAAAGTGCTACGTCATTTATACATGGCCCCTGGCACCGTACTGGCTGTTGTTTAAAACGGTATGCATTGATCGAAATGGTAAAGCGAAAATCGAAGCATGACTAATTTTAATGTTTTAAAGGTTTTCTTCCATTTAATTCCACTATGTTTTTATAGTTAAATGCACTTGCCCTTCACTATTTAACAGATACCGGTATTTCGATTACTACTTGTAATCTTCTTCAGTGTTTGTATCAGTCTATAGGAAATCCAGCTACGTCTAATTTACAAGGATTAGAGACTTGACGCTGAATTTTAATATCTTCTATAGTTAAGTTATGTTTTGCTTATGAAGTATTCTAGATTTTTTTATTAATTATTGAACCCGTGGTTTGTTTATAGAAGACACCCCGGAATGTGAAATAATTTTCTTCCATGCAAATGTGAGTAAGTTGGATATAAGATCTTACTTTGTTTTTCCATAGACTGTTGTTATTTTGTTGTAATAACCAATCCTCTAGTAGGTTAATTGAATCTTTTACAGGGACACTTGGGAATAGAGAGGTTACGTCAAAGGAGACCATAATCTCATCGTCTTTGATTTCACCTGAGTTTTGAAGTTTGAGAGTGAATTCTTGTGTACTGGTGATGGACCGGCTGGAAAACTTGTTTGGCATATTCCGAAATTCTTGCACTAGCCATTTTGCAATTTTTTGGGTTGGGGCACCTATTGATGAAATAATTTCCCTGATTTCATTTCCGGGTTTGTGAATTTTTGGGAGACCTTTTATTCGGGGTAAGATGGGATTTGAAACTTTGAAACGAGTGAGATTCTCACCCAAGAGGGGTTTACAGTATTTAAGAGTTTTTTCAACACGTTTAATCATGTCCGGGAGGGGGTTCGTTTTCTTTGCCCTGTACGGGCCAGATATAATTTTTTGGGTCATGTCAGCGTCATATTGTTCTTTGTCCATTATTACAACTTTATTTCCCTTGTCATCCTTCAAATAAAAAACTGGCTTTTCCCCCAATTCTTTTATAATTGTTATTTCTTTTGTTTGACATTTTTGTGGAGTATTTTCTTTAATTATTTCCGCTGTCGTGGATCTAGCGTCATTAATTGTTGAAAAATGAAGGTTGCAATTATTGATACCTGTCTCTAGGTCAATGATTACTTGTTCAAAATTTGGTCTTGATGCTATTGCATAGTTAAGTCCCTGATTTAACAAAGTCGATTGTTCTTCGGTAAAGCTCTGAGATGAACGATTTACCACAAAGTCATTTAAAATGTGTACTGTCGGTTTGGGTCGGTCAATGTAGGATTTTAGTCTTAAATTGTCGAACTTCTTGTCCAAAAGTTTTACCTTACTTTCCGATTAACACTTTTCTGAAACTTTCACTTTTGTTAGGAACAAACAAAAACTCATTGGGTGTTCTTTAGCCAATTTCAAATGCAAGCTATACTGTCCATAATAGCAAGTCAGTCCAATGTTCTATGGGATTCCCTATCTACATGGGACTGACTTACGATTATAGGCAGTATAGCACTTCAATGCATTGTCACATTTAATACACTATATAAACGTTTAATACTATGATTTAAGAAATCGGCTTCCATCTTTTTCACTACACTTAAAGGCACGGATGTCTTCAACTTGACTTTATGACAAGTTGGGGTCAATTGAAATTTTTTACACTTTCTAAGAAAAGCAACATTTTTATGTAATCCGGTGATTTTTTTCCTAAGGCTAATAAATTTATTATGCTCACTTGGCTTGGTTGCCATTTTCACAATATATACGCGAACAATTTTAGGATATCCATCCCCTCTTACTCTTCCTTCATAACTAAAAAGTACCCCTCCCTCTGCCTCGGTTGATGTTGTTCAGTTTTCCATTATGTTGAAAAAACTTGGATGTTTCATCTTTTAGACAATGTGGTTCATAATCAAACTGTCACCCCTGGTAACATCATTATTTGTCATAGTTGGGTAGATCACTACAAGAATTCTTGCGAATATGCTATTTATATTGGAAATACATCTTTATTTACATATTCATAGTTTTTTGGTTCTTTTTTAATTACTCTGAGCTTTCGGCACTCTATATTTTTCCTTGGAACCAGTTATGCTGATGCTTTTGTTCCTAAACCACTCATATCAGTCTTAATTTGACCGGTGAGCTCGCAGCTATTGAAGATGCTGGTCCCTTATTTAAATCATGGAAGAATTAGTTCAATTTTTACATTTCTTATAAAAGAAATGTATAGAATTCGCTCAAACTTTTAAGATTTTTTCCGAGTCTTATATACCAATCGACTCAGCTCGATGGTGAAAGGTGGTTTACTACATAAATGCGAAAATCATCTATTTCATTTTCATATGTCAAAAACCTGTTTTAATCCACCTAGCGGTGCACTTGTGCCTTTCTCAATCATGAACACGAGAATGTTTGTGTTGTTTATATTCATTAAAAACTTTCAAATGCAAATATTACATTTTATTATTATACATGACATGACAAATATACAAGAAAAGAAATCATTATTCGAGTTCTAAAATTTTGTAAAAGAAAGAAAGAGCCACGGTAATATTGAACTGAAAAAAGGTGCGAAATCGGCAAAGTCCAAAAAAATCGATTTTTACAAAAAAAAAATTTCGTGATGACATAAAATCTCGACGTTTCATACATTTTAAAGATGTTTGGCATCAAAAATACGAATTTGATTTCTGAAATTTCATGGGGTCCCCTCTTTGAAAAAAATTTTGAGCTCCGGCTTATATGGGAATTTCATATGTGACCGGACGGTTCAGTCTATATTTCCGGAACCATATAAGCGATCCGTGCGAAATTTTGTAGACATCTGTGGGGATATTATAGCTATCATTGTGAAAATCGGCCCAACCATTTCCGGGAAACTGATGTGAGTTCATCAATTTTGGGAGATGGCCGCTTTTCCCGGGCACTTCCGGCACCGTCTATGGTGGTCAATGTAGTGAACGAAAGTTTGGTTGGCCGTCGGGGACCTAGAACAGCAAATTTAATTTGTTTGAGAGACATTTTAGCGAAATTTTTACCTTTTTTGCTTTCATCGGAGTATCGGTTTGAATCACAATTTGCTAAGTGATCGTACGCCACAACCTGTAACTCTGGAGTTTAGTTGAATCGGTCTAGCCATCTCCGAGAAACCGATGTGACTGTTATTCTGAATTTAGATACTTCCGCCGGGGCTTCCGGAACCGATGATGGTGGCCAATGTGGCCAAATAGACTTTGAATGGATGTTAGTGACCTAATACTACAAATCGAAGCAGTTGTGGTCATATTTTGGAAAATTTTTCACCTTTATACATTCATTGCAGAATTTATTAAAATCGACATTTTCTGCGTGTTCGTACTCATCACTCTGTAATTCCGGAACCGGAAGTCGGATCCATTAGAAATTCAATAGCAGCCTATGGGAACGTTGTACCTTTCATTTGAGACTAAGTTTGTCAAAATTAGTTCAGCCATCTCTGAGAAAAATGAGTGACATTTTTGGTCACATACACACACAGACGCACATACACACACATACATACATACACACACAGACATTTGCCGAACTCCGGAACAAGATGTCGGTTGAAAATGAAATTCAATAGCAACCTATGGGAATATTATACCTTTCATTTGAATCTTAGTTTGTAAAAATCGGTTCAGCCATCTCCGAGAAACTAATGTGGACCTTTTGTTAACAAATCCGCACATACACACACATATACATACATACATACATACATACATACATACATACATACATACATACATACATACATACATACATACATACATACATACATACATACATACATACACACATACATACACACATACATACATACACACAGATTACACACATACATACATACACACATATATATTGGCGAACTTCATCTTATTTCGTTATACGATGAAGGAAATGCGGGTGTGAGGGTAGTCCAAGGGGAGGGGAGTGATGAAAAAGGGTGGTGTAAGGGCAAGGCGGGGAGGGGGGTGGGGGGTTGTGCGGCGACGCAATACTCAACTGCATATTTTGCCTTCCATTTGAGACTTGGTTTGAGAAAATCGGTTCAGTCATCACCGAAGAACAGATGTGACTTTAATTGTGGAATATGCCCGAAATTCCGGACTTCCGGAATCGTCGATAGTGGACAATATATTCAAAGAATGTTTGATTGGCAATCAGTGATCTAGATCTGCGATTAGAAGTAATTTGGTGACCATTTCAATAGTTTTAAGCCTCTGAGGTATTACGATTGTACCGATTTATATGGGAAATTCCAGTGTATCCTTACTAACACCCCTGTAACTCAGGAAGCAAGAGTCAGAACCGAATGAAATTCAACAGCAGTCAATGGTATTACTGTATCTTTCATTTGAAATCAAGTTTGTGAAAATCGGTAGAGAATTCGTTGGGGAATGGGTGTGATATTAGCTTAGGAACTTGGCGGGTTCCCCGGGGACGTCATGATCCGTCATAGGCGGCCAATGTGGTCAAAACTGCTTTGATTGATCATTAGTGATCCAGACCCGCAAACTAGAGTAATGTTGCATAAATTTTAATATGTTTTACATCATTTGAACATCATGGTGGTACCAGTTTATATGGGAATTTGCTGTGTGACCGCACTCTTCTCAACCCGTAACTCCAGAACCAGAAGTCGGATCAACTAAAAATTCAATAGCAGCTTATGGGAGCGTTATACCTTTCAGATGAAACTAAGTTTGCAAAAATCGGTTCAGCCATCTCTGAGAAAATTGTGTGAGTTTAAATGACACACACACACATACACACACAGACATTTGCCGATCTCGACGAACTGAATCGAATGGTGTATGACACTCGGCCCTCCGGGCCTCCGTTAAAAAGTCGATTTTTACAGTGATTGCATAGCCTTTCTTTATATGAGAAAGGCAAAACATTGAAAATATGAAAATTTAAGGAAAAAAATAATATGCAACTTCATTTCTTATTACATTTTTATTCCACATTTTTCAATTAACTGAAGGGTTACTAAAATAAATGTTTTCCTATTAAAACCGGCATGAACCTTCGTTCGAACCAGTCACAAATCTTGATAGCTCCTGGTTTACCTAGAGTTTTTCAACAGCAACAGTCTTTCTCAAGGCTACCTATATTTTCGCTCAATCAGTCTTTCTCAAGACTACCTATTTTTTCGACAATTCTCGACAAACATATGGCCTAAAAGCCAACTGTCAAAATCCACTTTGAATGGAAATACCGGACAAACCATTGCTAGCCGAACACAGTTCACAACAGTTTATGAAAGAGAAAACTTTTCTCTTTCGGTTACTATAAACATCTGTGACTGGCGCATAACGGTTTGTCCGGAATTTCCATTCAAAGTGGATTTTCACAGTTGGCTTTTAGGCCGTAATCATATGTTTGTCGAGAATTAGTTTTTCTCAAGACTACCTACTTTTTCTACTCAATCAATCTTTTTCAAGACTAAAACAGTTTAAAGAACAATTCAGCCAAAAGAAATATTTTTTCCCTTTTTTATTTCGACTACGTTAGTCACATTTTCTTTTTCACATTTTAACGACATTCAATTAGCTAGAGATTACTGGGTAGGGAAATTTATGAAACTTAGAGCCATAGTACTTAAGTGACAGCAAGGATGTGAAGTAAACAGATCGGAAAACTAGAAGTGGCAGGATCATTAGAACAGGCTTAATATCGTACGGGCTTAATCTTTGTCTTCTGTTAATGAGGGTCGAGCTTAGGCAGAATAACTACGAATCACCCGAGTTCACTCACATGTGTCCTGACAAAGGTAGACGTATCTATCTTTACCGTGACAACCGACGGTCGGATACGTCTACCTTAGATACGTTTACTTCACATCCTTGCTCTCACTTGAATACTATGGCTCTAAGTTTCATAACTTTCCCTACCCAGTAATCTCTAACTAATTGAATGTCGTTAAAATGTGAAAAAGAAATATTTAATTCTTCCAACATGCCTGGGTCCTCCTAGAAAGGCCGTGTGCAAAAAATTAAAGCTAAACGGGAAAGGGTATCTTTTCCACCCGAAAATTCAATTGACTGCAGCAACTCATTCGATGTTTTATCCGAATGTGAAGCTGATGAAATTTCTAAATTTCCTCGCATTGTGCATAATGCCAATGCGAAGAAAACGCAATCACCTCCGCCTGTAACAATGATGATCTCCGACTTCAAAGCCTTTCGAACTGAGCTTTCGACGTTCCTTCCGGACGTGAAAGCCTCTTTTCAGATTGGCCGAAGAGGAGAATGTCGAGTTACAGCGGATGAATTGATTGGCCACAAACGACTACTCCAGTATCTTACGGAGAAGTTATATAAATTTTATTCATATGATTTCAAGACAGATAGACCATTCAAAGCTGTCTTGAAAGGGCTACCACAAGGTCAAAGTTTGGATGAAATGTCCAACGAATTGATAAATTTACTTGGCTTTTCTCCTTCACAAGTTATTCTTATGAAGAGAAAGGCTAGCGACGATAACACGCCAGTACGCTCTGAAATTATCCAGGAGCTTTATTTAATTCATTTTAACCGTAATAAGGTTAATAATTTGAAAATATTTGAAAAAGCACGTTTTATGTTCCACGTGCGAGTAAAGTGGAACATTATAGAATACATGGTGGAAGAATACAAAATCTGACCCAGTGTCGTAGATGCCAAGGCTTTGGACACGGCACAAAAATTGTCATTTGGATTCCAAATGTATGATCTGTGGTGATAAATCGCACACGAACGATACTTGTCCGGTGAAAAAATCCACGAAAAGTTTCAAATGCGCTAATTGTAACGAAAATCATAAATCGAATTTCTGGGGTTGTCCTGTTCGAGAAAAAATTATAAATTCTCGTTCTAGACAACAAAAACAACAAATAAAAAAATGGGTAGGTAATGTCAGAGACATAACCGAAGTGAAGTAGAATACACTTAGGCTGTTAATTCGAATGCTGCAATTTTTGCTATTAAAAGCCAGCTATTTCGATATTTGTTATGATGTATTGTGCCCCGCTGTTGTTGTGCATTTTACCGCTGCACAGGTGCGTTTTGCCCTGCCTATTTTTCAAAGAGCAATTTATGATTTTGAAATATTGAATATTTTTCATGCCCTAAATATTTTGCAAAGCGATTGTGATTTCAGAGTAAAATGTTGGCTATATGATATCAATAATTAAATTCTCCCAATTAATCGATGGTCTATAGCTAAGTTATGATTATATTTTCTTAGGGGTGTATTTTACCCCATCTACCTCTACATACGCTAGCATTACATTCACATAAATCACTCGCGACGCTTTTGTGCAAATGGAATCTTGGTCATACCTCGAAAATATTATCGCCCGAGACACATACATGGCAAAATTCAAATGTTGGGTTTGTTCCATAGTTTCGACTGGGTAATTATCAACTCGATTATTTTCAAGTTGATAGTACTACCTTTATTACTCACATTACCCACCGGCCCTGATTATTGAATATTTCATTACACATAGGTATAGTGGGTTCAAAATTCATTCGCCTTGCTGAATATTTTTAGAAATAGGCCACTTTAAAGTATGGCATGTACAAATAAAGTAAATTAAGGGCCAAATCGGATAACAAATAGTTTTTGGACTCACTGGAAGTTGTACATACTCTACAGTTAAGAGCCAGCAGAAGGGCATTTGCTTGTGAAATGTCAGCATTAGAGAGTTAAGGCGAATGCCCTATACATAATATGTTCAAACCTTTACCAATCCGGTTTCTTAGCGTGGATTTTTCGCAATAACCCTGCAATTGCCACGTATGATTAAAACCAACAACGAATATAGTGCCAGGCAGCGATACCACATGTTTTTATGAAATTGATGTAGAAGAATAATTAAAATGTCTGTAAATGTCTCTAGATGGTTGTGTAAATTCTAGTTACACTAGAATATCAATTTAAAAATAGTTTGAAATTAGAATACTATTAATAAAGGAATCACTCGTAGTCGAATAGAGTTATTCTAGTACAATTTTGCTAAACACTATTACTCTTTTAAAAGTCTGTAGATTTCTAACTACGTCTGTAGGAGGCTATCAAAAGTCTGTAAAATTCCGACATGTCTGTAAATCTGTTATAGCTGGTGCCAGGACATTACTTTTAATGGAACATTTCACTAGCTGAACTACGAAATAAGTAAAATCATTTATATGCGCATAAAATAAACCGGTCTTAATATGGATGTACAAATCCCGTCATACATGCAGCAGTTATACAATTAAACTGTGTTTATAGCAGCATATGCATAGATGATATGTAAAAAGTTGTCCCAGTTTGCCCCGAATATAAATCAACGGCAGAAACATATTACATCAGTATCCAATACGCCAACATCATCTCCTTCACACAACACAACAACCAATTCTATTAAAATCATCAATCGTACTACCGCTTACCAAAAGAAAATTAACCAAATGATGAATTTATCTGAGCCCGCCATGCATAATTTAAAGAGCAAGAGAGCGGGATCTTTCACACTCAACCACCCCTTCGCACGCGCACACTTGCAATCCGCGTATTGAACTTCGAAAAAAGAGCGTTCTGCTTTTTCTGCGATGTGTGCTGATCATTGTATGCACGCCACGCCTGTGCATCATTGGATGAATCATTGGTGACAGTCATTGAATATATTCCAACCGGAGTTTGAGCTGACTCAAAACGTAGCAGCTACTACGAGGTCAGAAAGCAAACTGACGAATTTTCGCTTATGTCCCGTTTTTATACCTGGCGAAGAACATCGGATAAAAAAGAGGCAGTCCTAGCAACGCTCGCTGCTTGGTTGAATTGTACGGACGCAGATAATTACCATTTTTACAAAATACATTATTTTCGTTATCTATAATAGACGTATATTTTACGGTATCAAATACATTATACGTGCACATATTTCCGATCAGATAGTGCAAAAATATAGCGATTTCGATCAGTACAACGGAAGTTAATCGCGTTTGAACACTGGGAAAACATCTCAGCAGAAATTTTTGAAAAGGGACCCCCATATTGAAACGTTAGAAGTATTCTACTTCAAAAAATGAACCTACTTCTTTAGGTACACTTCAAGAAAACATGTCCAAACGTGTTAATCCGATTCAAAATAGATTAACAACTTCTTCTACCTCCGTCACACCATCCTACAATGGTGTGTCTTATGCTTCAGTGGCAGGTAACAAAGCCAAAATAACGGCTACAGTTACCACGCCTACAAACTCATTTGCACCCAACGCTTCCTTTAGTCCAATGGATCTAGGTAGCGTAACAGAAGAAAAATTAAAATTAAATAAAATTAAAATTAAAATACCTGCAAGACTCTATGTTACCTATGATTATTTCTATGTTAAATTCTACCTCCATGTTTAAAGCTTTTCAAGCGGGGTGGGAATTCGCTAACAAAATTGTAATGAAATTAAAGTTTAACCATGACTTTAAATAATCATTTAAATTTATTAAATTGGAATGTTCGTTCATTAAAAATTGCGAAGACGAATTTTTCAACTTCTTGAGGATACATAATGTGCATATAGCCGTTGTGACCGAAACTTTTTTTAAACCAAATATTAAGTTGAAGAGTAACTCTAATTTTATTATTCATCGATTTGATCGAATTGTTGGATTGGGCGGAGAAATCGCTATAGCGGTTAATCGCAGGATAAAACATTCCGTTACGCCGTCTCTTGACACCAAGGTGATCGAGAGATTGGGTATCGAAGTTGAAACTGATCTTGGTATCATTTTTATTTGCAGCAGATTTGCCTTTTCAGTGCACTGGCGAGCAAATTAATTTCTTGAAAGGAGAATTACAAAAACTTACAAGAAATCAGTCGAAATTCTTCATAATCGGTGATTTTAACGCCAAACACCGAGCCGGGACTAATGCTAAAAGCAATTCTAACGGTAAACTACTTTTTAATGATTGCTCTGCTGATTATTATTCAATTTTGTTCCCGAATGGTCCTACGTGCTATTCGTCTGTAAGGAATCCATCAACAATTGATTTGGTTTTGACAGATCAAAGTCACCTTTGTAGCGAATTGTTTACACATGCTGACTTTGATTCTGATCATCTTCCAGTAACTTTCTCAAGAAGCTGTTTCCAATCCCATTAGCTCAGTGTTCAATTATCACAAAGCGAATTGGGAAAGGTACAAAACTTATATTGAGAATAATTTTAATCATGACCTTGATTTACAAAATAAAGCTGACATTGAAATTTATCAGTACCAAAAACACAGAAAAAATTTAATACTCCTATTATTGACGACGATCTTCAACTTCTAATTCGATTGAAGAATGTTCGAAGACGTCAATATCAACGTTCTCGTGATCCTGCTATGAAATGTATCTATCAGGATCTACAAAAAGGAATTAAGCATAGATTCACACTCTTAAGAAATGAAAATTTCGCGAAAGACGTTGCACAAATCAAGCCAAAAGCTCAAAAACTTGCTCAGCTGTTTGAGAGCGTCCATAATTTTAATCTCAACGTTGTGAGTTCTATTGAAACCGAAGTCTTACAAAAATATGAAAACGTTTCAAATCAAGTATTGTCTCTAGACGATATGGTCGGTGTTAAGTCAGACCGGACTAAGTGACAATATATTGATTTCGAGAAAAACGAGTTTAAAGTTTCAATCTCGGCATCCTCTACGTTATTTTGTCATAATTCTTGTTTATTGTTACATATTTTAAATCTGGCAAGAGTCTAATGTAGCTGAAGAAATTCTTTATCCAGTGCTACCATTATCTTACTTTTTGATGTTTTGCGACTTAGTCCGGTCTGACTTAACACCGACCATATTGTTGAAACAAACTAAGATGAGATCAAATCCATCATGAAAAAGTTAAAAACTATGAAAGCTCCAGGTTATGATGGAATTTTTAAAATTCTTCTCAAAAACCTTCCCGAAATCACCATGAGATACTTTGTCAAAATATTCAACAAATGTTTTGAATTAGCATACTTCCCTGAAAAATGGAAAAAAAATGTCAAGGTTATTCCTATTTTGAAGCCAGATAAAAATCCAGCAGAAGCATCTAGCTATCGACCAATTAGTTTACTCTCTTCTATTAGTAAATTATTTGAAGAAATCCTATCTAGAATGATGTCACAGAATCCTATTTTTCTTCCTGAGCAGTTTGGATTTCGTATTGGACATTCAACTACTCATCAACTTGTGAGAGTAACTAACATGATAAAGGCAAATATCTCAGAGGGCTATTCCACTGGAGTTGCTCTTCTAGACATCGAAAATGCAACTCAGTGTTTGAGACAAAGGAGTAATTGCCAAAATGTGGGATTTCAATTTTTCAATTTAAATAATGAAGATAATTAATAATTATCTTACTAACCGTACCCTACAGGTTTTTTACCAGAATTAATCTAATATCTAATAAGCTATCCGTTAAAGCAGGCGTCCCTCAAGGATCAAGCGTCGCACCAATCCTATACAATATTTTTACCTCTCATCTTCCAAATCTACCTACAGGCTGTAAAAAGTCACTTTTCTTTGATGATACTAGCATCTCAGCCACTGGTAGGAGTCTTCGTATTATCTGCAGTCGACTGCAACGAAGCTTGAACATTTTCAATGATTACCTGAAAAAATGGAAAATTTCCACTAATGCGGCAAAAACATAATTGATTGTGTTTCCGCATAAGCCCAGAGCTTCTTCTCTTAAACCAAATAATAACCATATTATTAAATTTAATGGTTTGAATTTAACGTGGTCAGATCAAGTTAAATACATGGGTTTGATTTACGATAAAAACTCACATTCACATTTTGAGAAGAATATTAAAAATTCCATCATAACCTGGAGCTTTCATATTTATTAACTTTTTCATGATGGATTTGATCTCATCATAGTTTGTTTCAACAATATCGTCTAGAGACAATACTTGATTTGGATAATTTATCAATTTGGGCTTTAAAGCTGGGCATCGATTTCTCTACGGAGAAAACAGAGTTGATTGTTTTCTCAAGGAAGCGTGATCCAGCTCAGCTTCAGCTTCAGTTGATTGGTAGAACGATAGCCCAAGTCCTGACTTTTAAATACCTTGGAATTTGGTTCGATTCTAAAGGCACATGGGGAGGCCACATTAGGTATCTAATAACGAAATGCCAACAAAGGATAAATTTTCTGCGAGCAATAACTGGATCATGGTGGGGTTCTCATCCAAGTGACATGATAAGATTGTATCAAACAACAATACTTTCAGTAATGGAATATGGGTGCATCTGTTTCCGTTCAGCTGCGAACACTCACATTATTAAACTGGAACGGATACAGTATCGCTGTTTACGAATTGCCTTAGGTTGCATGCAGTCGACCCATACGATGAGTCTTGAAGTACTAGCGGGAGTTCTTCCTTTAAAAGACCGATTCTGGGATCTCTCTTCTCGTTTACTTATTCGATGTGAGGTTATGAACCCACTGGTAATTGAAAATTTTGAAAGACTTGTCGAGCTTCAACCCCAAACCAGATTCATGACAGTGTATTTCAATCACATGTCACAAGAAATAACGCCTGCTAGGTATGTTCCCACATACGTCAATATACTAGATATTCCTGAATCCACTTTATTCTTCGACACGTCCATGCAAGCAGAGATTCGTGGAATTCCGGATCATCTACGCTCGCGGGAGATCCCTAAAATATTCACAAGTAAATATCAACACATAGACTGCCTTAGAATGTTTTACACTGATGGGTCACGAATCAGTGAGGCCACTGGTTTCGGTATTTTCAACAATAATTTTTCAATTTCTCTCAAACTTGCAGAACCCGCCTCTGTTTATATAGCGGAACTAGCAGCAGTTCACTATAGTTTTCAAATAATTAATACTTTACCCCCGAACCATTACTTTATCCTCACTGATAGTCTCAGCACAATTGCAGCTCTACGCTCAAAGAGGATTGATAATCACGATCCATTCTTTTTGGGGAAGATACGAGAATCTCTGAGTAACCTAACAAGAAAATGTTATAAATTTACCCTAGTGTGGCTCCCCGCCCATTGCTCTATTGCGGGCAATGAGAAAGCTGATAATTTAGCCAAGATTGGTGCACTAGATGGTGAAATATATGAAAGACCCATCGCTTACAATGAATTTTATAGCGCTTCTCGACAGAGGACACTTGCTAGTTGGCAAACATCTTGGGACAATGGAGATATGGGACGATGGCTACACTCAATTATCCCTAAAGTATCAACGAAGGCATGGTTCAAAGGATGTCTAGGCTCATGTCCAATCATTATACTTTAGATGCGCATCTCCGTCGTATTGGGCTCGCTGAGGGTAATCATTGTGCTTGTGGAGAAGGTTACCATGACATTGAGCATGTTGTTTGGTCCTGCACTGAATATCGTGAAGCCAGATCACAATTAGTAGATTCTTTACAAGTCCGAGGAAGACCAATCCATGTTCCTGTTAGAGACATCCTGGCGTATCGCGATCCTCTATACATGGAACTTATCTATCATTTTCTAAAAACAGCGTCTGTCAAAATTTAATTAAATTCATCTCCTCATACTCTCATCCAAGGCTAATCATTCGCCAATTAAAGTGTCCTAGAATATTTAGTTTTTAAATTTAGACAATAACAGAAAAAAAAAGTAAATAAATACACCCGAAAATACTAGATCATTATGAAATACAACAATGTAAGGAAAAAAGCAAACAATAAAGTGATTTCAGTGTTAGTTTTAGACAAAATACTAGTATAGTTAAAATTAGTCTTAAGGATTTTTGTAACGTGCTATGTAAAAAAAGAAACTGGCGTAAAAAGCTTTTGCAAATGCCGTGTCAAATAAACGTATGGAAAAAAAAAATACTTGATTTGAAACGTTTTCATATTTTTGTAAGACTTCGGTTTCAATAGGACTCACAACGTTGACATTAAAATTATGGAAGCTCTCAAACAGCTGAGCAAGTTTTTGAGCTTTTTCTTCGTTTATAAGAAGTATGTGGTCACTTTCCTTCAACGCTGGAATTGGTTTCTGAGGTTTCTTAAGAACCTTAGAAAGTTTTCAGAATGGTTTCGAATTTGGCTTGATTTGTGCAACGTCTTTCGCGAAATTTTCATTTCTTAAGAGTGTGAATCTATGCTTAATTTCTTTTTGTAGATCCTGATAGATACATTTCATAGCCGGATCACGAGAACGTTGATATTGACGTCTTCGAATATTCTTCAAGCGAATCAGAAGTTGAAGATCGTCGTCAATAATAGGAGTATTAAATTTTTTCTGTGTTGTTGGTACTGATAAATTTCTAGCATCAACTATAGATATACTTAAATTTTGTAATGCCGTATCAATGTCAGCTTTATTTTGTAAATCAAGGTCATGATTAAAATCATTCTCAATATAAGTTTTGTACCTTTCCCAATTCGCATTGTGATAATTGAACACTGAGCTAATGGAATTGGAAACAGCTTCTTGAGAAAGTGAAAAAGTTACTGGAAGATGATCAGAATCAAAGTCAGCATGTGTAAACAATTCGCTACAAAGGTGACTTTGATCTGTTAAAACCAAATCAATTGTTGATGGATTCCTTACAGACGAATAGCACGTAGGACCATTCGGGAACAAAATTGAATAATAATCAGCAGAGCAATCATTAAAAAGTAGTTTACCGTTAGAATTGCTTTTAGCATTAGTCCCGGCTCGGTGTTTGGCGTTAAAATCACCGATTATGAAGAACTTCGACTGATTTCTTGTAAGTTTTTGTAATTCTCCTTTCAAGAAATTAATTTGCTCGCCAGTGCACTGAAAAGGCAAATCTGCTGCAAATAAAAATGATACCAAGATCAGTTTCAACTTCGATACCCAAACTCTCGATCACCTTGGTGTCAAGAGACGGCGTAACGGAAAGTTTTATCCTGCGATTAATCGCTATTGCGATTCCTGCGCCGAATCCAACAATTCGATCAAATCGATGAATAATAAAATTAGAGTTACTCTTCAATTTAATATTTGGTTTTAAAAAAAATTTCGGTCACAACGACTATATGCACATTATGTATCCTCAAGAAGTTGAAAAATTCGTCTTCGCACTTTTTAATGAACGAGCATTCCAATTTAATAAATTTAAATGATTATTTAAAGTCATTGTTAAACTTTAATTTCATTACAATTTTGTTAGCGAATTCCCACTCCGCTTGAAAAACTTCAAACATGGAGGTAGAATTTAGCAATCATTCATAGGTAGCATAGAGTCTTGCAGGTATTTTAATTTTTCTTCTGTTACGCTACCTAGATCCATTGGACTAAAGGAAGCGTTGGGTGCAAATGAGTTTGTAGGCGTGGTAACTGTAGCCGTTATTTTGGCCTTGTTACCTGCCACTGAAGCATAAGATGACACACCATTGTAGGATGGTGTGACGGAGGTAGAAGAAGTTGTTAATCTATTTTGAATCGGATTAACACGTTTGGACGTGTTTTCTTGAAGTGTACCTGAAGAAGTAGGAACATTTTAAATTTGACCCTCAGGACAACCCCAGAAATTCGATTTATGATTTTCGCTACAATTAGCGCATTTGAAATTTTTCGTGGATTTTTTCACCGGACAAGTATCGTTCGTGTGCGATTTATCACCACATTTATTCCAAATGTATGATTTTGGAATCCAAATGACATTTTTTTGTGCCGTGCCCAATGCCTTGGCATCTAAGACACTGGGTCAGATTTTAAATTCTCCCCCATGTCTTCTATAATGTTCCACTTTATAGACATTGGAACATAAAACGTGCTTTTTCAAATATTTTCAAATTATTAACCTCATTACGGTTAAAATCGCAAAATGAATTAAATAAAGCTCCTGGATAATTTCAGAGCGTACTGGCATGTTATCGTCGCTAGCCTTTCTCTTCATAAAAATAACTTGTAAACGAGAAAAGCCAAGTAAATTTTTCAATTCGTTGGATATTTCATCCAAAATTTGACCTTGTGGTAGCCCTTTCAAGACAGCTTTGAATGGTCTATCTGTCTTGAAATCATATGAATAAAATTTATATAACTTCTCCGTAAGATACTGGAGTAGTCGTTTGTGGCCAATCAATTCATCCGCTGTAACTCGACATTCTCCTCTTCGGCCAATCTGAAAAGAGGCTTTCACGTCCGGAAGGAACGTCGAAAGCTCAGTTCGAAAGGCTTTGAAGTCGGAGATCATCACTGTGACAGGCGGAGATGATTGCGTTTTCTTCTCATTGGCATTATGCACAATGCGAGAAAATTTAGAAATTTCATCTGCGGTGCGCGAAAGACCTTTTTCGCGCGGTTTTACCGCAACCGTACCGCAAAATATCATTAATGTGATAATTTTGATTATTCTAAAATGATAAACAGACTGCTATTACGAAAGAAAATCTAGCAGTGTCCGAAATATTTTGACGCAATTATTTTTACAACATATTTTAGACTAGTTATTTTATACTTCTAAGTAAAACTTCACAAACTAACCGTTTCAAATATATAAAATGCAAGATCCAAATAGAGACAAAATTATTAGATCATTTAAAAACAATAAATTTGTACTCCTAAATCCAATTTAAAAGTGCATCACTTCTCTCGATTTCTGTTGGAAATCGTGGAATTATGAATGAATCGGCAGCGTCCAAAATAAGGAGGGGTCCAAATTAGGATGATTATTCTATCATTCGTTCATCAACATCATATTTCTATATTATTGATTGCTGTGTAAATTCAATGTGAATTTTTCTGCAGTCAATTTTATTGGACTCTTTCTCAAAAAGTATGCTACATAACTTTTTTTTGCGTACTTCCATTCAAATTACTATAATTTTCTACCAAATTAAGTCCTAATATTTTTCAGTTAAGGCTATTTCGTAGATTTTTTGAAGCTTTTTTTGCCAAATACCACATAGTTTGACTCCCGTTCACTTCAATTGAAGTTTTTGCCATTGGCTCTTTGGGAAAATATTAGAGGAAAAGTTATTAAACGCTAGAATTTTCGAACTAGTTTTTAGAAAATTACACTTCATACATTTTTAAAGGAAGCAATCTTAGTTTTTCAATTAAAATACATCTGTTTCTTGCAGAATGTGGAAGTTAGAATACCAAACGACGCGCAAGTTGTGTCGTCGCTGTGGCGAGGAGGAACACAAGGCGCAGAAATGCAACAGAGCACCAAAATGCCTTATATGCGACAGCAAGAAGCAAGGCCGTAACCATGTTATGGGCGGACCTGTGTGTCTCTTCGGGGAGACCGGTAAGAAGAAGCCGGAACATCACACAGCTGAATCTTAACCACTGCGTATCTGCTCAGCAGCTGCTGTGGCAGTCGGTCTCGGAGTCGAAGACAGATGTCGCCCTCCTATCCGACCCGTACAACGTCCCTGCCGATAACGGCAACTGGGTGGCGGACGGTTCTAGGATGGCGACAATCTGTATAATGGGACGGTTCCTGGTCCAAGAGGTAGTACACTCCTCTGCGGAGGGTGTCGCAATTTCCAAGATCAATGGTGTGTTCTATTGTAGCTGCTATGCCCCAATGTGGCCCATAGAATAGTTCATCCAGATGATCGACAGGCTTTCGTCCGACCTGGTGGGTCGGAAGCCATTTGTCATAGCGGGAGATTTAAACGCTTGGCCGTGGAGTGGGGCAGCCGCTGTACAAATAGCAGGGGCCAAACGCTATTGGAGGCGCTTGCGAAACTGGACGCAGTGCTAGTCAATGATGGTTCCACTAGCACATACCGTAGGAATGGGGTCGAGTCGTGAATTGACGTAACGTTTGTCAGTCCGGGTTTGGTTCCAGACATGAACTGGAGGGTAGACGAGGGCTACACCCATAGTGATCACCTAGCAATACGCTTTAGGATCAACCATGGTGTGCAGCATCCAAGGGCGGGTAATCCCTGCCAGGTACGCGGGCGGACGACCAATCACTTCGACAGCGAATTTTTCACTGCGGCGCTGGGACTGGACGCCAACACTGACAGTCTAAGCAGGGATGGTGCCCCCGGTGACGAATGAAGAGCTACTTGCAATGGCTAATTCTCTAACAACGAACAAAGCTCCAGGGCCTGATGGAGCTCCAAACAGCGCTCACAAGGCAGCAATCATAGCGAACCCGAACATGTTCAGACTAACTATGGCCTTCACGAGTGCCATTTTCCTGATAGATGGGAAAGGCAGAAGTTGGTACTGTTGCCGAAGGCCGAAAGCCGCCGGGCGACCCATCGGCGTACAGACCAATTTCTCTGATCGACACGACGGGCAAATTGCTTAAGAGGATCATCCTCAACAGGCTAACCCCGTACGCTGAAGATACGGATGGCCTGTCAAGTAATCAGTTTGGTTTCCGAAAGGGCAAGTCCACGGTGGACACAACTCAGTGGTAAGAACCGCCGAGATAGCGATCCAACGGAAAAAGCGAGGTATTCGATATTGTGCGTTAGTGACACTTGATGTGACGAATGCATTAAACAGCGCAAGCTGGGAAGCCATCGCGCTCTCGTTACACCGGCTTAGTCTGCCGGTGGGCCTGTACCGGATCTTGGAAAGCTACTTCAAGAACCGTGTACTATTATACGAGACCGATGCCGGTCAGAGAAGTATTCCTATTACCGCAGGGGTCCCGCAAGGCTCGATTCTGGGCTCGGTATTATGGAACCTTATGTACGACGGGGTTCAGAGACTAAAGTTCCCTCCTGGTGTGAAGTTGAAATGACTGCGGCACACGCGATTGGCACTGTGGCGGAATGGATGAGCGCAAGAGGCCTGGAACTCGCCCAACATAAGACGGAGGTGGTAATCGTCAACAACCGCAAGTCGGTACAACATGCAGTTATCCATGCAAGAGAAATCGCGATGACTTCAAAGCGGAGTATGAAGATTCTTTGGGCCGTCATAGATGATAAGCCGACCTTCGACAGCCATGTCGACTATGCGTGCAAGAAGGCTTCGACGGCTGTTATGGCATTATCGAGGATGATGTCCAACATCTCTAAGGTGTGCGCCAGTAGACGTAGGTTACTGGCAGATGTTGCCGTATCTGTCCTTGGGTACGGTGGCCCGTCCTGGGCGAGAGCACTGGAACTATCCAGTTACCTTCGGAAACTGGAGAGCACCTACCGCTTGATGTGTCTCAAAGTGATATCTGCCTACCGCACGGCATCACACGATGCATCCTGCGTAATAACGAGCATGATGCCAGGGCTGGTCATCCGGGAGGACGGAGAGTGTTTTGAATTGCGTGGTAATAGGGGAGTGCACGATTGCACCAGGGTGACCTCGGTCGCTAGTTGTCAGCGCGAATAGGATAACTCCTCGAGAGGTAGGTGGACCCACCGGCTGATACCTAACATATCGTGCTGGGTAGGTAGACCCCATGGGGCAGTTCACTTCCATCAGACATCAGACACAATTCCTGTTAGTCAGTGGCTGTTTCCAACAGTACCTCCACAGGATCGGGCACGAGGAGGCCCCAGTCTGACCTGACTGCCCAGATATTGACGAAAATGCGGAACACATACTGTTCGTATGTCCTCGTTTCGATGTCGAAAGAAGAGCAATGCTAGACGTATACGGCTGGGACACAACTGAGGATGTGCGAGCGGTGGAGAAGTGGAACGCAGTCTTAACTGCAACCGCTCAGATTGCCTGCAGGTTGCAGAAAATGTGGCGCGCCGAGCAGCAGATGACAAGCATGACTAACTCGTGATTGGTTAGCTAGAGCGGAAAGGGTTGAGCGCGGAGAAATGAGTGAATGGTCTGCTCATGCTGAGGCAAGAGTGTCACAGCGGTGGCAACCGCGAAGGCCACGCCGAAGCATGACGGAAGAGCGAGTGAATAGACGGATGTATAGACGGATGTATAGACGGATGTATGGTCTGCCCATTCCGAGATGGGAGGATCGTAGCGTAGCGTAGATTGCTGGTATCTATCGCTATTGATACCTCGTAGCGTGGCAAAGGAATGAAGGGTGAGCGCGAGAGCGAACATCAAGCAAGAATGAGTGAGTACGTTAAGTACTGCCATCCCCACAGAAGTAATGTCGGTAGGTAGTTCCTGGGGGAAAGATGGCGGAACCCAATGGAGTTTAGTCGGTATGGCCCCCTGGTCGAGCCCGACACGCCAGTACACTTCCATGTGGTAGCTTTGCAACTACTAAGTACGTGTACTAAGAAAGTTGCATTCTCCATCAGTGCAGTAAAATTTCATTTCATTCAATCGAAATTGAATGAACGCAGTCAATCAGTCGTCTACGGTAGCATTCGTATTCATTTAACGCATCAGTTGCTGTTGATCTGAAGCTCGGTTCATAGCACTCAGCGTTGCTTTCAAATGAGTCGCAATTCATATTCAACCTTCTTCGTTTGATTCTCTCAAATGAATACAGTGACACAATCTCATATTCGTACACCTCTAGTGTATGTGTTTAAAATTGTTTCATAAATGTTTGCGCTACCTAATATAGGTATTGTTTTGTAAATGTGGTAGTAGAATCATCATCTGTCATTTTCATATCATTTGTAATCTAAAGTGCGCAAGTTTCCGTACACTACACATAAAAAGTCATTACTTGGTGTGAAAATGACACAATTTCATATTCGTACACTTTTGAAAAGTCATTTAATTTGTAATTTAAGACCTGTTATTTCTTTATTGTTTTTGTTTTACTTTGAAAAATAGATTTTATGACTACAGAAAAGTGTTTATTGGCAAAGTTTCCTCAACACTAGTTTAAGAAATTCCCTCAAATTAACGTAATGGTTAAAAAAAGTAAACTAACTGCCATTATGGGACGGAAACTAATTATTACTCACCTAAATGAAGCTAAATCACTTCATAAAATCTTTGAAATTGTTCAATGGTTGCATCCAACTATTTAACATGTTGTTAAAAACTTTGATGTGGCGAAATGCAGAACAGATATTGCGAAAAACTTGAACTGTAAAAAATTTACGATGATGGATAAACGATTTTTAATTAAAAAAATTTAGGAAAATTGAATAATTAATGAGGGATTCCATGAGAAACCGGCCGACCGCAAAATATGACCATCGTCGATTCGAACGAAACTTTGCAGGTGTGTTCGCTGTATGAATCTCCATGATATTCTCTGGCAATTGGAATATTTTGATACAAGAGTAATTTTTCAAAAGGGCGTAAACGTTTCTACGTGCATGAATTTCAATTTTTTTTTGTTCGATTACTGTATTTTATACAGCAAAACTACCTGAGAACAAGTTACAGGGAATGAATACTTCTGTCTGAAAAAAATATACACTGAAAAAAATGTTGTTTCGTTTTTCAAAAAAACAAAAATTTATGATAAAAAATTAAATTGCGAAAAAACCCATTTTTTTTAATTTTTATATTTTGTTTCCAAAAACCTAAAGAGAAAAGAAACATTTTGATTGTGATTGCATGATGGAGAAAAAATCGGTAAAAAAGTTTTTCTAACAATAACTTCGTACATGTTTTTAAATTTCATTCTAATTGACATACAAAATTGTAATTTTATTACAGAATATAATTCTAAGCATCATTTAAAATCAAAATGCATTTAACAAAAATCTTCCAAAATGCGATAGTTTTCGAGATATTTGAAATTTTGCTACTTCAAAAACAATTAATTCGTGTAATTATGCTCTTTTTAAAAGTTATTCGCGTTACCCCATCAAAAATGTCAAAAATTTAATGTTTATCGTTTTAAAGACGTAAAAGCAACCTTTTTAGTGTATTTGGATCATGGAGAAGCTTTCTAAAAAAAAGTTTTCCTAACAACAACTTTTGACATTTTTTTATAATTCTTACTATTTGCAGTCAAAAATACAATTTTCTTTTTGAATATGATTCTAAACACCATTTTAAATCGAAATGCTCTTAACAGAAATTTTCAAAAATGTAGTAGTTCTCGAGATATTTTAACTTTTGTTTTAACAACACAATTATTTTGTTTTATTACGACCTTTTCATAAGTTAGTCGCGTTTCTCCATCAACAATAATAGATTTTTCAAAAGGCCCGTAAATTTTCGAGCAACTTTCTCTTTGACATCAAGGCGATATTGTAAACCATTTGAAAGTTACATGAAAGCAACCAAAATATATTTCAACCATAGGGTCTGTTGATTAAACTATATAGCTGAATCTTATGTTGGTTGTTTTCATGTAACTTTAAAATGTTTCACAATATCGCCTTGATGTCAAAGAGAAAGTTGCAGGAAAGTTTACGGGCCTTTTGAAAAACCTATTATTGTTGATGAATAAACGCGACTAACTTATGAAAAGGTCGTAATAAAACAAAATAATTGTGTTGTTAAAACAAAAGTTAAAATATCTCGAGAACTACTACATTTTAGAAATTTTTTTGTTAAGAGCATTTCGATTTAAAATTGCGTTTAGAATCATATTCAAAAAGAAAATTGTATTTTTGACTTCAAATAGTAAGAATTATAAAAAAAATGTCAAAAGTTGTTAGGAAAACTTTTTTATTGAAAGCTTCTCCAGGATCCAAATACACTAAAAAAGTTGCTTTTACGTCTTTAAAACAATAAACATGCACATTTTTGACATTTTTTGATGGGGTAACGCGAATAACTTTTAAAAAGAGCATAATTACACGAATTAATTGTTTTTGAAGTAGCAAAATTTCAAATATCTCGAAAACTATCGCATTTTGGAAGATTTTTGTAATATGCATTTTGATTTTAAATGGTGCTTAGAATTATATTCTGTAATAGAATTACAATTTTGTATGTCTATTAGTAGGAATTTTAAAAAATGTACGAAGTTATTGTTAGAAAAACTTTTTTACTGATTTTTTCTCCATCATGCAATCACATTCAAAATGTTTCTTTTCTCTTTAGGTTTTCGGTAACATAAAATACAAAATTAAAAAAATGGGTTTTTTCGCAATTTAAATTTTTATCATAAATTTTTGATTTTTTGAAAAATTACACAACACTTTTTTCAGTGTATTTTTTTCCGACAGAAGTATTCATTCCCTGTAACTCGTTCTCAGATAGTTTTGCTGTATAAAATACAGTAATCGAACAAAAAAATTGAAATTCATACACGTAGAAACGTTTACGCCCTTTTGAAAAGTTGCTCTTTAGTCAAAATAATCTTATTACCTGTGGAAAATATTTAGTCTTGCATGACGGTGAAACGTGTAAAGCTTCATTGGAATCTAAGATGGTCGATCACGATGTTAAAGATTTTCGGACGGATCTTCGTGGAATTCCTCTAATGTTATATACATGGTAAATAAATTGAATCATAGCATTTAAGTATAAGTCTGCTCTGGTACGGCTCTTAATGTACGGAGAACGGACAATCACAATGCCACAATGAGCAAGAAGCTGTTCATCAATGAGAAGAACAATGACTTGATTTTTATACACAAAACAACTTAATTGGAATATTGGAAAGATGTTAAAATTTGTCTACGAGTCCAAATTCAACATCTTTGACTCAAATGGCTGTTGTTTTGAGTGGAGAAATTCGAACTCAGACCTGGACGTAATAGTCTTATAACAGCAGCTAAGCGCAGGGACAGTGGTGTTATTGTATGGGGTATTATATGTCCACTAGAAGTGCTAGAAATTTGGTCTTCATTGACGGAATGATGGATCAGAATGTGTATTTTAATATGAATATCTTAACACTCGGAATACCAAGGGGGTAAAAAAAATGGGAACGCTTACTTTGACCGGTCATATCTCAGCTGTTACATAATCGATTTTAAATCTGTCTTCACCAATATAAAGGTATGTCTTTTGTGAACACGTCGAATTAAAAAAATAGAAGAATAGAGTTGTCTACCGTAAGTTACAGTAAAAAGAGTATAACAAAGTCAGTGAGAAAAAAATGGGAACGCTTCTTTGACTTGCCATATCTTAGCTGTTTGGTCACCAATTTTAATTCTTTCTTCACCATTGGATAGATAAATCTTTTATAAAAACAGTGAACAAAGAATGATGGAAAACAAATTTGTGTATCTGAAGTAATTGTAAAAACAGTAATTGAGAGTCAGTACAGACGAAATGAGTTTTTCTGTTCAAACAATCGTATCACGACCGTTTGTCAACCAATTTCAATTTTCCTTACACCAATGCAATCCTTAGAGCTTCTAGACTTGTAATATATGCAATAAATAGTAGATTTTCAAAAATTACTATACTTTTTCGAGTTTTTAGGAGATAGGATTTTTACAATGTACGTGGCATACGGTTGATTGAAATTCTTTGCGACTTGTTAGATTTACGGTTTGAAAATTACCTGTTTACTCAATAGTTCTACATATTATACATGGATATTATTATATCAAAATGATTGCACGAACGTGGAGAAACACATTATTGTATGTAAGTTACTAAATAATAGAGTGTGTTAGGACGGTTCAGTACATACGAAGAAGCTCAGAATTTTAAAATATTCGTCATATAACTTTAAATTTGAAGCGATGACCTATACCTTTTTATATACCAATCAATTATAATTGATTTTGGTTACAATTTCTGGAAGAACAATTTTTATATTTTCTCAAAAAATAGACAAAAGTACGTAGAACTACAGTAATTTCATTTAGTTTACAAATAGCTTCAAGTATTCAAAGCTATCACCTATTCCATTTATACACCAATCGATTGTAATTGATTTTGGCTACAATTTCTTAAAGAACAAATTTTTATATATTCTCAAAAAATAGCCAAAAATACGTACAAGTACAGAAATTTCATTTAGTGGACAAATAACTACGAATTCTAAGGGATGATTTATACTTTTTCATACCAATACCAATCGATTGTAATTGATGGCGGCTACAATTTTTGAAAGAACACATTTTTATATTTTCTCAAAAAATAGACAAAATACGTAGAAGTACGGAAATTTGATGTAGTTGGCAAATAAGGTCAAATTCAAAGTGATGACCTACACTTTTATATATACCAATCGATTGTAATTGATTTCGGCTACAATTGTTGCAAGATAAACTTTTCATATTTTCCCAAAAAACGACAAAAATACGTAGAAGTACAGAAATTTCGTCTGATTGGCACATAACTACAAAATTTCCGTACTTCTACGTATTTTTGGCTAATTTTTGAGAAAATATAAACAATTGTTCTATCAGAAATTGTAGCCGCCATCAATTACAATAGATTGGTGTATAAATAGTGTAGGTCATCCCTTTTAATTTGCAGTTATTTGTCAATCAAACGAAATTTATGTACTTCTACGTATTTTTGTCGTTTTTTTAAGAAAATATAAAAAGTTTATCTTGCAACAATTGTAGCCGAAATCAATTACAATCGATTGGTATATATATAAAAGTGTAGTCATCACTTTGAATTTGACCTTACTTGCCAACTAAATCAAATTTCCGTACTTCTACGTATTTTGTCTATTTTTTGAGAAAATATAAAAATGTGTTCTCTCAGAAATTGTAGCTACCATTAATTACAATCGATTCGTGTATAAAAAAGTATAAATCATCCCTTAAAATTCGACGTTATTTACACACTAAATGAAATTTATGTACTTGTACGTATTTTTGGCTATTTTTTTAGAAAATATGAAAATATGTTCTTTCAGAAATTGTAGCCAAAATCAATTACAATCGATTGGTGTATAAATTGCATAGGTGATAGCTTTGAATACTTGAAGTTATTTGTCAACTAAATAAAATTACTGTAGTTCTACGTACTTTTGTCTATTTTTGATAAAATATAAAAATCGTTCTTCCAGAAATTGTAACCAAAATCAATTATAATCGATTGGTATATAAAAAGGTATAGGCCTTCACTTTGAACTCGACGTTGTTTGCCAACTAAATGGAATTTCTGTACTTCTACGTACTTTTGGCTATTTTTTGAGAAAATATAGAAATGTGTTTTTTCAGAAATTGTAGCCGCCATCAATTACAATCGACTGGTGTATTAAAATGTATAGGTCATCGCTTCAAATTTAAAGTTATATGACGAATATTTTAAAATTCTGAACTTCTTCGTATTTACTGAATCGTCCTAACACACTCTATTATTTAGTAACTTACATACAATAATGTGTTTCTCCACGTTCGTGCAATCATTTTGATATAATAATATCCATGTATAATATGTAGAACTATTGAGTAAACAGGTAATTTTCAAACCGTAAATCTAACAAGTCGCAAAGAATTTCAATCAACCGTATGCCACGTACATTGTAAAAATCCTATCTCCTAAAAACTCGAAAAAGTATAGTAATTTTTGAAAATCTACTATTTATTGCATATATTACAAGTCTAGAAGCTCTAAGGATTGCATTGGTGTAAGGAAAATTGAAATTGGTTGACAAACGGTCGTGATACGATTGTTTGAACAGAAAAACTCATTTCGTCTGTACTGACTCTCAATTACTGTTTTTACAATTACTTCAGATACACAAATTTGTTTTCCATCATTCTTTGTTCACTGTTTTTATAAAAGATTTACCTATCCAATGGTGAAGAAAGAATTAAAATTGGTGAGCAAACAGCTAAGATATGGCAAGTCAAAGAAGCGTTCCCATTTTTTTTCTCACTGACTTTGTTATACTCTTTTTACTGTAACTTATGGTAGACAACTCTATTCTTCTATTTTTTAATTTGACGTATTCACAAAAAACATATCTTTCTATTGGTGAAGACAGATTTAAAATCGATTATGTAACGGCTGAGATATGACCGGTCAAAGTAAGCGTTCCCATTTTTTTAGATCCCCTTGGTAGTCCGCGTAACTTTTTACCCCCTTGGTATTCCGAGTGTTAACATAACTTTTAAAGCAAAGCTTCCGTAAAATGGTACTATTACTAAAAATGGTGGATATTAGAAATTCGATCAGGAGAAGAACCTAAAGCATAAGGCGTGCAAAAAACGTTCAGAGTTAATTTATAATTGTTTAAATGTTATGGATTCTCCACTGAGGACTGGGTGTATTTGGATGAAAAGTGCGAAACTATCCGGATTATAATGAGAATGAGCTTAGAAACTACTATTTAGAAGAATGGGATAAAATTTAAGTTGAGTGCGCACAAAAACTAGTGGTCAGCATTCCAATATGGTTGAAAACTGTAATTTCAAACAAAAGGTACCTGTAGAGAATAAGATAAAAGAAATAAAAAACAACTTTATGAAGATGAATATTAAACTTTCGTTAAATTGACTCTCACCCACAATCATACAATGTAATCCATTTCTTTCGCTTTGGTTATTTCTTATTGGTCGTATGTCACCCGACGTGGAGATCTTAAAACACATAAATTAACTGCGCCACCCAGCAGAGAGCATTCTTGCAACGGACGCTGAAGCGAACGTATCGATGAAACAGCAGCAGCAGCGGGTCGAGTTTCTCCCCATTCTCCCAGTGGCTAGTGCAGTGAGCGGGTCGAGTTCTCTCCCCACTTCGATTGGTATAAACAGCGGTGCTGTTCCAATCGAAGCTCATTCGCATTTCGGACGGCGTGGCGAACGGATCGCCTTAGGAAGTAGCAGTAGCAGCGGGTCGAGTTTCTCCCCATTCTCCCAGTGGCTAGTGCAGTGAGCGGGTTGAGTTCTCTCCCCACATCGATTGGTATAAACAGCGGTGCTGTTCCAATCGAAGCTCATTCGCATTTCGGACGGCGTGGCGAACGGATCGCCTTAGGAAGTAGCAGCGGTTCGAGTTTCTCCCCATTCTCCCAGTGACTAGTGCAGCGAGCGGGTCGAGTTCTCTCCCCACATCGATTGGTATAAACAGCGGTGCTGTTCCAATCGAAGCTCATTCGCATTTCGGACGGCGTGGCGAACGGATCGCCTTAGGAAGCAGCAGTAGCAGCGGGTCGAGTTTCTCCCCATTCTCCCAGTGGCTAGTGCAGTGAGCGGGTCGAGTTCTCTCCCCACATCGATTGGTATAAACAGCGGTGCTGTTCCAATCGAAGCTCATTCGCATTTCGGACGGCGTGGCGAACGGATCGCCTTAGGAAGCAGCAGTAGCAGCGGGCCGAGTTTCTCCCCATTCTCCCAGTGGCTAGTGCAGTGAGCGGGTCGAGTTCTCTCCCCACATCGATTGGTATTAACAGCGGTGCTGTTCCAATCGAAGCTCATTCGCATTTCGGACGGCGTGGCGAACGGATCGCCTTAGGAAGCAGCAGTAGCAGCGGGTCGAGTTTCTCCCCATTCTCCCATAGCAGCGGGTCGAGTTCTCCCCATTCTCCCAGTGGCTAGTGCAGTGAGCGGGTCGAGTTCTCTCTCCACATCGATTGGTATAAACAGCGGTGCTGTTCCAATCGAAGCTCATTCGCATTTCGGACGGCGTGGCGAACGGATCGCCTTAGGAAGCAGCAGTAGCAGCGGGTCGAGTTTCTCCCCATTCTCCCAGTGGCTAGTGTAGTGAGCGGGTCGAGTTCTCTCCCCACATCGATTGGTATAAAAAGCGATGCTGTTCCAATAGAAGCTCATTCGCATTTCGGACGGCGTGGCGAACGGATCGCCTCAGGAAGCAGCAGCAGCAGTGGGTCGAGTTTCTCCCCATTCCCTTTTCGTACGGCTTGGCGAACGGATCGCCTCAGGAAGCAGCGGGTCGAGTTTCTCCCCATTCCCTTTTAGGACGGCTTGGCGAACGGATCGCCTCAGCAAGTAGCAGCAGCAGCAGGTCGAGTGCACCCATCCCCACGCTATCTTTCAACCTCCAACTGGAACTTGGAAGATAATCGGTTCGTTTTGGCTCCCGAAGAATTGATGGAAAACCACGACAGTACCATATTGAATATTTATTATAGAAATTTCAATTGATTTTTGAAAAAAATATTTGTACTGTACGAATATGAGATTGAGTGCATATTTGACTATCTTTAGAATTATAATTTTTTTATTAAAAACGCTTTTAATCCACCTAACAGTGTGATGAGACATTTCTTATAACTCTTATTACTCTCTTCGGATATTATATCGTTTGAGAACATTTAGAACTTGATGCTTCGCGATGTTTTTGATAACACATACTACATGGGATAGTGGCAGGACTCAGAGAATCGCTCAAATCAGCATAGGACAACATCAGTGCTAGAAATCTCAAACCAAATCAATGGGAAAGCGAAAAAATGACCCATTATATAGACATACAAACGAATTATTGCTAATGCTCTGTTAATAAAACATCTAAATTCCTCAATCAATGCAATGTGGTGGGAAAACTGAATTTTCCTAAAGGGGTTATGTATAATGTACTGAGTCAAAAAAAAACATTTAGCCTATACATATAATTGGTCATACAACAAAAATAAAATTCTCATCAAAATCGATCAGGACCTGCTAGAGTCGAATGTAAATCGTCATTTTTCATAAATTTCTCTCTACATTCGGAAAGTGTTATCCTCGTTATTAATCATATTACGTTTTCGTCTCAACTTGACGCATTTCCAAAATAAAAACCCGTTTTAATCCACCTAATGGTGCAATTGTGCTTTTCTCATTTGTCCAGACTACGATTCCATGGCTGGTTATGTTCAATACAATGGTGGAAATGAATATTACATGTTCAGTACAATTTTCACATACGGACAATGGATCGACAGCCACGATCTTGAGATACTATGTGATACTGAAACATCGCTTGAAACCAGCGGCGGATCATTTAGAAAGATCCGGGTCCTGCATAAAACTTTCAACTTGTTAAGAAATTTTATACTAGTTTTAATTTTAAAGTAGCAACCCCTCACTGCATACTCGCTCCGGGCCGGTATGTTCACATTTTTTCCACATACACACACATACATACACACACAGACATTTTCCGAACTCGACGAACTCAGTCGATTGGCATATGACACTCGGCCCTCCCGGTCGCGATTAGATTGACGAATTTTAGAGTGAATGAGAAAGGCAAAAACATTTTTAGCAAATTTTGAAAGTTATGCATTTTTTTTGGTGAGCAGTTCTATGTTTCATAGACATTAAATCAATTTCAACTTCACTTCCTATTAAATAAAGACCTTTATTACAGTACATCTCTACAAAAGCGAGCTCAATTTGAAAAGAAATCTGAGGATTATTATTGATTACAGAACTCTGGAATTTTCTATTGGAATGTTTTCAGGCAGGAATTTGATATTGATGCTATTAGACAACTGTGAAATCAAGACCAATAGATCAGTTACATATCAGGAAGGACCCCATTCCGACAATTTATCAAAAGTCCTCATGATGTTTACAACAACAGGTTATCAATCTACGGATCAGATAATTGTTATTGTAATATTGAATTAAATCAGTCTGCATCAATAAATTTTCAACTTCAATCCAATTTATTTTTTTGGTTTGGTGGGGGGGGGGGGTTGTATGGTGTTAAACCCCAAAACCTTCTCTTGGCTACGCCGTTGCTTGGAGGTATTTATTTCGCTTTCCATTTTCCGATATGTTTCAGATCGATCCGATGGTTATAAGTTAGAAAAATTGCAGTCAGAAGGTTCGCACAAATGAACATTTTTGCACTGATAAGTTATCAAGTTCCTTCCAGATAACTTGGAAGTGTTCGGTGATTATTTCTAGCGGTTGTAGATAGTAAAATGAAATACAAAATTCGTTTTATCGAAATAATGTTTAGCTTATTTCAATGGATTATTACTATATTGAACAATAAATAGGCGAGAAAGAGTAATCAACAAACAACAAGCCATAACTTTTAAAGTATTCAAAATAGATATTTAAAGTCTTTAGTAAAGTTATTCGCAAAAGTATGAGCTACAAATTTGCTGAAGACATCATTTCGATATAATCACTTCCAAGAAAATTTGTGAAAATATCTCACTCATAGGGAGATTAATCAGCAAAAGCACAATACCAAAAGAAAGGGCATATTGCCGCCATTAAATTCTCCGAAGATACTATTGACCTAAAATAAGCCGTTTTGGCGTTAATAATAGATTACATGTTTTTGGTCATATTTCTGGCAATGGGAAATGATAAAAATCTTTCGTCCGCCTTTAATGTTAAATATCTCTTTTGATAATAGTCCGATTTCAACAATCTATAGCTTGTTCGAAAGGTATTTGTTAAAGTTGTCTAAAAACATATAAATTGTTAATCTATAATGTCAATTTCGGCAGATAATTTAAAAAAACTGTAAAAAACGCCATTTTTACGCATTCAAACATTCATATCTTGGAAACTAAACATCAGAATCAAAAACAAATTAATAGCGTTCATACTGTTTTTTGGTTCTTTCATTTAAAATTGGTTTGGATAAGATCGGTTCAGCCATTGCTGAGAAACACGAATGAGAATTTGTCCGTTACATACACACACACACAGACATTGTCCCAAATCGTCGAGCTGAGTCGATTGGTATATAAGACTCGGCCCTCCGGGCCTCGGAAAAAATCATGAAAGTTTGAGCGAATTCTATACATTTCTTTTATAAGAAATGTAATATAAGAAATGTAAAAATGAGCATTTGTAGTACAAAGATAATTATTGTATCTTCCCTATGCTGTCTAGTAAACTATTTCTACATAAATAAAATGTCTCGCAAACTATTTTTTTACTTGTAAAATGCATATAAGCATTCCACATAGCGGTGTACGAAAATGAGATTGTGTCACTGTAGATCCGCTTTCAATTTACCCAGTGAGCACCAGTCAAATGAGATCCGGGTAAACCTAAGACAAGAAGAGACAACTGGCTTCGTATTTTTGGTTATCTTGCTTTTCTTGTTCCAGATGAGTGTATGCAGCTAACGAGATTGGCAATGCAGCCAATTTCTTTGTTATATTTAGATATGTTGGTATAATACACATAATAATGACCGTGTTATTAACACACATTTCGCCAACATTTATCTGGTACTATTCAATCCAACATTTTTAAGCATACTACATGTTTCTAGAAAATTCGGCCAGCAATCAGCATAACAGCCTATTCAACAGAATCAAATTTGCAACAAAAATATAACAGAGATGAACGTACTACCAAATATGTCATTGCAACCAGTTCCAATAAGCTGTTATTACTAGATTAATTATTTTTCTCTGAAATCTGCGAATTTAAGAAATTTTGAAAAATAAATATGATAGCCGCAGTATGCTATCATAATTGTACGAAGCTATCAAATTCATTTCTAAAATCAAATATGAAATTCAGCTATTTTGTTTGCGCCTCTACCTATATTTTCCTGTACACAATTCCGATGACATGGTAAAAAGGTAAAACACATCCACACTGGTTCTATAGGAACACATTACGAGCACAGTCTACAGACACGAGAATAATCGATGTTCTCTTTCAGAAAGAATTCGAAAAGATTTTGCTCGATATCAATGCTATAAACAGGTCAAATCGAAGGTGGGTTTATTGGTTTGAGGTAACTAAAAGTCGCCATATTGGATTGATTGCAAAATATCCTTAATCATCAATTCCGTCAACTACTGACCAGCCTTGTAAAAGCGATATAGATATATATTGATTATGGCTTTCACTTTGGTGATTATCGGAAACTGCCATCTTTGTTTTCAAAATAGCCTAAATTAATTATTTTCGGTATTTTATGACTACTTTTGAATGATACCCATATTGATAGTTGTTTTCACTGTTTCTTGGTAACTAAAGACCACCGTCTTGGATTTCAAAACGGCCTGACCTCCTTTTAAATGATATCCATGTTGCTCTGATTTTAAAATAAGTAATAAAAAATAATTATTACCAAATCAAAATAAAACATATATTAACAGAAAAGCCCACTACGACATTTGTCTATTATTTTCTCTTTCATATCGCTCTAATTTATTAGCTTCATCGAAAAACATGACAACCTTACTCATACAGAAAAAAATGTTCCTACCTGTATCCGTCTTGAGTTGCCTCGTCTTATTGTAGCCTTTACCCTGTATGTATTTACTGTCTTGGTCGGAGTTATTTTCATGTCAGTGAGTGTTCATTCATATTCATTTGTGAGTGGTTCCTTGGAATGGTTCACTTCCTTTAGCTGAGACCGTGCTAATGTGAGGTTGGTTTTCAATAAAAACTAAACAGGCAAAAACGTCAAATGACCAGAATCTGTTATTCAATTGACAGTGAACTCTGAGTGATTCAAACAAAGACATCAGCAGAACTCAACTTGTATAGTGGTGGTATGCTTACAGTAAAAGACTCGCACTTCCACATGAAACGAATATTTTTGTTTGAAATTGATATTTTACCGCACTGTTCTCCATTGTAAAAAAAGAAGAACGAAGTTGAGTTCGAGTAAATCGTTTCTTGAGCATGTTTTTCTTATCTTAGAGATCCGAAATATGTAAAAATATTTTTTTTTATTTGCGCTGTCAAACCCCCTTAAGGGAAATTTAAAGTAAACAATCAGAAAGGGTTGTATGGCTATACCTAGGAACTAAAGAGGATATTTTAAGAGCTTCGGTTTATTAAAAAGAAAGAAAAATATATGTGACGATTTTATCAATGTACCCGTTTTATCAACTTAAAATTCATCAAGGGGCTGATAAAAACGAGTCTTCGCTGTAATACATAATCAAATAGGTCCAACATTACTTGGATTTGCGGGTCTAGATCACTAACGACCAACCAAAGTTGATTGTTCCTAAGCGTATGTCACACACCTTTTTTGCAGAGAGCACCTAACCGATTTTTACAAACTTGATTTCAAATCAAAGATAACATTAACTGAAATTGAATTTCATTCAGTACTGACTTTTGATTCCGGAGTTACAGCGTGGTTAACGCGGTCACATAGAAATTTCTCATATAAACCGGTACAATCATAATACCTCATAGGTTAAAAATCTATTGAAAATAACATAAAATTGCCTCGATTCGCTGGCCTAGATCACTGATGGCGAATCAAAGATTCTTAGAATAAATTGTCCACTATCGATAATTCCGGAAGTCTTGGCTTCTGGACATATTCCAGAACGGCGATGATTCAGCCAATTTGTACTAACCTAGTCTCAAATGGAACGTATAATATGCAGTTTGGTGTTGCACCCTGCCATCCACCGGTCCCCCTCTTTCCACCCACACACTTCCGCAACTCTGCATTTCAGTGGTCTACTCACTGTTGCTGATATCGAAACTTGTGAATCGTGAATCGATCCAGTGAAGCCGACTAACTTGACTTACATCTTTTGTCCAGCCATCCTCGCAAGGTTTCTTCCTTAGTTTCTTCAACGACTTGATTCTGGAGTGATCGAGCTCCAATAACATTTTAACCCTCAAAAAGGCTAGGGGTCTCAGAGGCCCGGCTAGTTACAGTTCTCTAGTTTCAAGGAACTAGTAATTCGAAATACAAATAGTCAAGCGTTTTCGGGCTTTCGATTCTCTCAGTGATAAAATGACAAAAAAGAGGTTCTTGATTTCATTAGGTCTTAAGAGCGATGCTTCTTGAAGTCACAATTTTAGCTTTCCTTTGTGAAGGTTAAATGTCAATACGGCTAGCAGCAAGGGGTGAGTCGCTTAGAACAATGTGCCACACACACTGTATCACTTACGACAACACGATATAAGATTACGATTCCCAGTAATACACGAGCATTTCAACAAAGTGTAGCTGAATAATCATAGCAACCATTGCTTTTGTTTTACTGAACACCATGGCACATCGTTGCACATCGTGGCACACTGCGGCACAAGTACCACGCTGTTTGTTTGTGAGCACAACTCGATTTGTGCTAAGCGACTCACCCCTTGGCTAGCAGTCTATTTTTTGTAAACAGGAAATTAATAAATTTTTCAAAGAAATTCAAAACCCTCATTTGAAGGGTTTGAACCCCCAAAACCCTCCCCTTGCGCACGGGCCACACATGGCAAACTAGTTTCACAGAACCCAGAACTACTAGGCAAAGTGGATTTTTTGCATTTTTTATAAAAGATGGGTAAAGAATTCGCTCAAAATTTATATTTTTTTCTGAAGCTCAGAGGGCCGAGCCTTATATACCAATCAACTCAACTCAAAGATTTGCGACAATGCACAAAAAAGTGTTTGAGCCAAAAGACTGAACAAAAGTGAAAATTCAAAATTCCAGCATTCGCTTCTAATCCAATACCCCTGGCATTCTAGATGCCAACTACATACTTTGGCAGCTTTTTCATCAATTTCTTTCGTTTATAACCTGTATGAGCCGCCAGGCGAATACGAGCGATAAATTCTCGTCATAAAGGTCAAGATTTTTATTCATATTTCTAAGAGACCGTAGTATCTATCAGTTAATCATAATGCTCAAGCTATTAATTAGTATAATCAAATACCACCCTAACCACATATTTCAATGAATATTACAGTTCTAGAGAAAATTTAGAATTGGACGTAAGTAACAATGAGAGATGCTCTTTGGAGTCTTTCTCTTCTGTTCATTACTCGGCCATTTCAACATTTAGTACTCTACTCTTTGAATAATATTCTAATAAAAACCGTCAGCTTTCGATATGTACTGGAAAATTAGCGCAAAGTGTTGTAATGACGTCGTAATAAACGAAAGAGAAAGTAAACAAAGAGAAGCTCTCAATGATACTTACGTCCTATTGAAAATTTTCTCTAGAGTTATATTCCAGCCGTATATATTTCATAACATTTCCCAAATATTTTGGTACTATCAAGATATTTAACCCTAGAACGTTGCACTTGCATTTTCCACCCTAAAATGTTGCAATGGGGTACAAATGTACCCCACGCGTTTAATTGAAATTTTCTCAGGTAAAAATGCAAGCAAAAGAAATGTAAAATACATCGTTTTATTCGTATTTTAATTGCGAAAGCAGCTGTGTAAGTGAAAATACCGAATTTATTGAATCAATGATACATAATTTGTGTGAACAAAAAAAAATTAAAAAATCGTGGTTTAGACTTTTTCACAAAAATTACTATGTGGCATACCCAAAAACGAGGGCGGCATACAAACACGAGAATCACGAACGACCGCCAAAGCGCATAGTTGTCCAATTTCGAACAACACATGAAAGTCATTAATCGAGCGCATCGTTCTATCGACTCTCTCTTTACTTGTGGCGAGGTTCGAGTGCCGATAGCATGCAGCGCGAATGGATCAATTTACAAGCCAAGCGCCTGGCTTAAAGTAAAACAACCCATAAGCAATTTCGACTATTTGTCACTCCAGTCGTCTCATCTAAATATTAGGTATATCTGTATTGAACCTTTACTATTGTATTGAATTCTTGAAGTGTATAAAAGGGAACGATTTTCAATGAATAAATAATTCTGATACCTCAGCTCAACCCGATTGGATCACACCTATGTTGGCTGTCGACAAAGGCTGAAGACTACCATATGTGACCCTACTGGGAATCTACCAGTCAGGCTATCGCTATACGTGCGAATATAGCGAAGACTAATAGAAGATAGTTTATGGCGACCGTGCAAATGCGAACCAGCATACATGAAAAACCGATTTAATCCACCTAGCAGTGAGATGAGACATTTCTTACACATTTCACTATTGGATTAGTTTGCAGAACTCACGAGAAGTAGGCACCCAACTAGAGGTGGGATGTAAACAGTTTCTAGTCTTACATGAATAAAATCTCGAATAAACTGAATAAATTATAGAAATCAACAAAACGACCAAAATAAAAAAAGTAAAGCAAAAAATGAAATAATAGGTTTTTAAATTCATAAAATGAGTAGAAAAATTAATGTGAATCAAAATTATAATATACACGAATCAAATTAAATTAGGTTATTATATAAAAATTAAGATTATATTTAGAAATAGTTATAAGATTAATAGAATAAATTGACTTATACCAACAAATTGAATGAAATAAAAGGAATAGAAATCAACAAAACGACCAAAATAAAAAAAAGTAAAGCAAAAAATGAAATAATAGGTTTTTAAATTCATAAAATGAGTAGAAAAATTAATGTGAATCAAAATTATAATATACACGAATCAAATTAGATTAGGTTATTATATAAAAATTAAGATTATATTTAGAAATAGTTATAAGATTAATAGAATAAATTGACTCATACCAACAAATTGAATGAAATAAAAGGAATGACTGAACATGAAAAGCATAAAATTAAAGATATGAATAAAACGAATCAAATGAATCAAATCAATCAAACGAATAAAACGAATCAAATGAATCAAATGAATCAAATGAATCAAATGAATCAAATGAATCAAATGAATCAAATGAATCAAATGAATCAAATGAATCAAATGAATCAAATGAATCAAATGAATCAAATGAATCAAATGACTCAAATGAATCAAATGAATCAAACGAATCAAATGAATCAAATGAATCAAATGAATCAAATGAATCAAATGAATCAAATGAATCAAATGAATCAAATGAATCAAATGAATCAAATGAATCAAATGAATCAAATGAATCAAATGAATCAAACGAATCAAACGAATCAAACGAATCAAACGAATCAAACGAATCAAACGAATCAAACGAATCAAACGAATCAAATGAATCAAACGAATCAAACGAATCAAACGAATCAAACGAATCAAACGAATCAAACGAATCAAACGAATCAAACGAATCAAACGAATCAAACGAATCAAATGAATCAAATGAATCAAATGAATCAAATGAATCAAATGAATCAAATGAATCAAATGAATCAAATGAATCAAATTAATCAAATTAATCAAATTAATCAAATTAATCAAATTAATCAAATTAATCAAATTAATCAAATTAATCAAATTAATCAAATTAATCAAATTAATCAAATTAATCAAATTAATCAAATGAATCAAATGAATCAAATGAATCAAATGAATCAAATGAATCAAATGAATCAAATGAATCAAATGAATCAAATGAATCAAATGAATCAAATGAATCAAATGAATCAAATGAATCAAATGAATCAAATGAATCAAATGAATCAAATGAATCAAATGAATCAAATGAATTAAATGAATCAAATGAATCAAATGAATCAAATGAATCAAATGAATCAAATGAATCAAATGAATCAAATGAATCAATAGAATCAAATGAATCAGATGAATCAAATGAATCAACTGAATCACACGAATCACGTGAATTACATGAATTAAATGAATCAAATTGATTTAATTCAACCAGTGAATACAATGAAACAAATTAATGAAATGGATCAAATGAATAAAAAGAATGGTTGAACAAAATGAATAAAGTAAAAAATAAATGAAATGCATAAATAAAACAAACGAATCAAATTAACAAAATGAGCTGAAGTGATAAAATGAATAAAAAGAAGAAAATGAGCAGAATTGAATGCTTTGATTAAAATGAAAAATTGAACAATGGTAAAAGGTTATAAATTAATATAAAAAAATAAATTGAATCAAATAAATTATTTGGATGAAATGATTAAAACTGAAAAAGTAGTCAGATTATTAAAATGAAGAAACTGAACAAAATGAAAATTGGAATAAATGAATTAAATGCATACAATGAAAACAATGAATAAAATAAGTTAAATAAATGATATGAGTAAAATGCACAAAAAGAATAAACTGATCAAAGTGAATCCAAAGAATGAAACGAATAAAATAAGTAAAATGAACGCAGATGAACAAAACGAATAAAAATATGCGGAATGAAATAATTAATTAAAATGAAATGGTCATATATTTGAAGCTAAAAACATTTTTGAATAAATAAAATGAATAAACCGGATTGTACGAATTTGAGAACCATTGCATCAGAAAGTTTTGAAATGTTTTTGAAAATCACATCCTCTGAGAAAAGGGTAATAAATATGCAATGGACTTTCTAGGGCTTCCATCTTTTTTTAGTTTTATTCTTTTTGTTTTCATGCTTCTTTACTTGACGGCGTCGTTTTAAGATTATCTGGTGTTTCTACTTTATTGTTGGATCTTAATTATTTATCAGGAACCTGGAACGTTCAATTTGTATTGAAATTCGAAGTTTACTTTTTGGTCACATATTCCCGATAAAAGATTTATGCACAGAATAGAATTTACTGGCCTAGTATTTTAACGCGCAATTAAATATAGTAAAGTGAGATAAGGTCACATGTGCTTTCAAGCCCCTTGAACAGAGAACGACAGGGAGAAGGCGATTCGTGAATGAGACAGGCAGACATTTCAAAATTTTTATTTGCATTGAAGTAAATAGTGTGAAATATCTAGGCTATGTCGATAGCATAAAAGCCGTGCATTCAGTTGATTGCAATGCAGTCTCTTTCCATTCATCCTTATAGCTTTCATATTGTTTCGTTCGGAATTCTCGTGCAGGAAATATGGATAAATAAGTCCTACACAGACCAATACTGTGAAAAAGAAATGGTTCAAACTACTCAGTATATCCAGATACGGACGACGACAAGTTAGCAGACACATTGTAGTTGCATCCCCCATCGAGAGTGGGTACTTTGGGAGACTTCTTTTCCTGGATATTTTTGGATATTTTTCATGAAAGTTCGTACCAATACAACGAATGTGCAGCTGATACAACTCATGGTTCATTCACCTGCGCAACGTTCCGTCTTCCATCTGCACGCCACCATAGATGGTACGGAACACTTTTCGTTCGAAAACTCCAAGCGCGTTGGTCCTCCACGAGCATAGTCCAGGTCTCGTGGCCGTAGAGGACCACCGATCTAATCAGCTTTTTGTAGATAATCAGCGTCCTCCGGAGTCCAAAGTAGGCACGATTTCCCGCCAAGATCCGTCTCTGAATTTCTCTGCTGTTATCATTGTCGTCGGTTACCAGTGAGCCCAAATACATGAATTCGTCGACCATCTCGATTTCGTCACCGTCAATCCGAACTCGGGTGGGAGGTTCACATTGTCGTCTCTAGAATCTCTTCCTCTCATGTATTTTGTCTTCGAAACGTTGATGGCAAGTCCAATCCTGCTGGCTTCAGCTTTCAGTCTTTGAGCATATATTTCATTCAAAATTCAATAGAGATACGAATAGTTTAAATATCGCACGTGGAATGTCTCTTTTGAAAATTTTCATCGTCAAACTTTCATATTACTCAGTTAAGCCAAATATTTTTCTGATATAGCCATGAATTTCCTTAATTATAGTGTAGATACAGACTTTAAATACAATTGAATTAAAACTGAGTTGATGTAGCAGCAGACAAAAATAGTTTTGTTTTCTGAAACCTTCGCAATTACAATTAATAAATATTTCAGATTGGCAGAAGATCTTATCACACAACTTAGACATGGATACAGAAATAGCTAGATAGATGCTATAGAAGTGAGAGAGCGAGAGAGAGAGAGAGAGAGAGAGAGAGAGAGAGAGAGTGATGGGGGGGGGGGGGGGGGGGGGGCGTGTGAGGAATGGCAAATGATGGTTAATGCAGTGACATTATTTTAATAGGTATATTATTATGACATATTGATTTCTTTCATTCTTATCATAATTAATGTAAGTAGTAATTTTTGCGCCATAGCCAGTATAACCTAAATCTTGCAAAAGAGCTAAGTTTTCGCTAGATTTTTGGGCTTTAAACATACAGTTGTGTTGCGGCAGAGCGCAATCTGTTCACATACCCTCGCCACAGTATTATTACCAGTAACAAAAGTGCCAAATAAATTCACGACAGTCTAGTTCAGTCACCGCCGGCGATGGTCGATCGATCGTACTTTATGTTTTTATACCTTATCACAGTCCGTCTTTTGTTTCGCTGTTTGTGCCTTGTTCGCTTCGTCCGTGTATTGGAAGGCAGGAAACGGGTCCTACCACTGAGAACGATCATCTGGTGCCGTGACCAGGATACCTTTGTGCCACAACAACCTGCCAACCGATAGTTTGATATTTCGATAGTGGGAATTCATGTAAGGAGAATCGGCTACAGACTTACTCTATGTCACTTCAGCTATGCCGGTGTGAGCGGGTATGCAGCTGTATTGCAAAATCAACCCCCTGCGGTGCTATATCAGTGTGGGCGTACTTGCAGCCGCTTAGTAGAATGCATTTTCCACCGAAATCTACTCCCAGTTGCGCGGATCGCAACGTCTCCGAATGCGTTCATCAATCAGCAAGTGATCTGTAGCAGTAAGTCTCGAAACGCCAGCATGTCGCCATTACAAAATACCACCAACAATCCAAACAGCGATGGAGGAATCTAGTATGGATTGCAAGTCATTCGTGAAGTTATATCCCCAGAGTTCAGAATAATCAACATCCAAAATATATTTAAAAACATTCGTTTTGGTGGGGGAGCATGTTGCGGCACAGCGCAATCTGTTCACATATCCTCGCCACTGTATTATTACCAGTAACAAAAGTGCCAAATAAATTCACGACAGTCTAGTTCAGTCACCGCCGGCGGTGGTCGATCGATCGTACTTTGTGTTTTTATACCTTATCACAGTCCGTCTTTTGTTTCGCTGTTTGTGCCTTGTTCGCTTCGTCCGTTTATTGGAAGGCAGAAAACGGGTCCTACCACTGAGAACGATCAAGTTGCTTTCGGTGACGCCACGAGTATAATTATCTGAGAAATCTTTTATCTCACTACTAGGTGAATTACTTTTTGATCTGTGTATTTATATACCATCCAACATTTACCTCATGATTGAACGCAATGCCTAATTCAAGGGATAAATACTAGAACTCACTGTTTCTTTATCAACACATTATTTTGCCTTTGAAGTCAACTTGTATATTGATTTTTTGAGAAATAGTTCATTTATTATAAAGAAAATTCACAAATGTTCTCAACATCGAGCTCCTTGAATCACGTAGAAGTGTTTTCATACCCCGATATTCAAAATCGGTTTAGTTTTGCCCCTAAAACATCACTAAAGCAATACTCTGTATGAAACAATCTCATTTTTAGTTAGTGGAAATTCGTAAGCGAGGACTAAAAATATAAAATGTTTAATATCTTCGCCGCTCGTGCACGGATTTAGACAATCTATAGCTTGTTAGAAAGGTATTTTTACAGGCTTTCTATTTATGTGCAGTTTGTGGGACAGTATTGCATTGTTTGAAAGTTATTTGCAAAAAACCTGCTGTGTTTTGACAAAATCGCCCATATCTCAGAAAGTAAACAACATATCGAAAATCAAAAATAATAGTGTCAAATGGCAACGTTGGGCCTTTCATTTGAAACTAATTTCATTAAGATCGGTTCAGCCATTGCTGAGATAATTACATGACATTTTGTACATACATACATACACACACACATACAGACATTGTCTCAATTTGTCGAGCTGAGTCGATTGGTATATAAGACTCGGCCCTACGGGCCTCGGAAAAAGTTTTCAAAGTTTGAGCGAATCCTATACATTTCTTTTGTAAGAAATGTAAAAAGCAACTAAATAGTGCATTGAATTAAATTGTCATAAAATGGGCAACTCAGAATCTACCACGAAAACGGAGCAAGATGGTGATAGTAATATAAGTATCATAAACACGCAAGATGTCCATACTGAATTCCATCTCGGACACGAATTTAAGCTATGGCTATTAATCGCACTCGTGTCAGTTCAATTAGTGATCACTATTTATAAGATAATTTCCAAGCACTAGCGAAAAAAGGCAACGAACTTTATGGCCAAATCTATGGCTAATCTTAGTGAAATCATAACTGAAAAGTGACAAGTGATAAGATACTGGTGACTTGTGAACTCAATACGAAAATGGGAACCCTTAATTCCCTGAAAACTGTGCTTGATAAACTCAAAATAGCAAAAGAAATTAGTGCCGAAGTAAAATTTACAAACAACCAAAATGCTAAGAAACTGTTCCGACTATTACGGGAAATGTGCTTTTATTTACGAGGCAGGGAGTTATGTCTCATCACGAAGCCTTTAGCCACAGGCTCGGAGGCCAAATAATTGGTGTAGCTTATTGAAACATTAGCCAGCAGTAATAACAGTGAAATAAGAAGATGCAGCTGAAACATTAACCAACAACAGTAACAGTGCCATAAGGAGATCCAGCAGAAACATTAACCAGCATAGCAGTAACATCGGAAGTAGCAGTAGTGACTTCAGTAAACAACAAACAACCTCCAAGTAAAGACACAGTAGAAGCAGTAGTAGCAGTTACAGCAGATGCAGCAATCAACGAATGAATCAAGGAACGTGAGTAACTCCTGAAAGGGAGAATAAGCACGAATCGTAAATTAATAAAATTTTGATATATACAGTAAAACCATTGATTTGATTTGTTGAAAATTATCAAATGTATTAATATGCTGATACAGTTTTCACGCTTATTTAATTTTTTTTAATACTTTTAAAGAGTAAATGTTAAGCAAGCTACTACAAATCAAAGAAACGATAACCAAAGAGTACACTAATTTGTACAAAAACAAAACAAGGCCAAGATCCCTTGTAAATACTAGCGAAAAAAACAAACATTTGAATGATTTATACAACAAGTTTAAAGGAATATTAAATAAGTGAAAACCCACACTTAGTCCAGAAGTATGGAATATTTGAAATAATAAAAAACATATCGCGCAGCAATTAAAATATTAGAGAAATCCATCATTTTAGAACCAACCCGACCAAAAATAAAATTTAAGACAGTGGGAAAAGCAATAATTATTTGTAGAAGATTATCCGGTCAAACTATGTCAAGGATTAAATTTAAAACTCTAGTAAAAGTAATAATTATGCGGTAAGTTAGCGAAAATGGCGCCAAAGGTTGACATAAGACTAGGGACATCCCTTGTACAAGTTTACGATGGGACCCTCGAAAACCTCAACTCATTTCTTGACGCTGTCTCGTTATTTACAGACAACGTCAACGAGAAATTTGCTGAGGCAACGCCAGCTCAGAGAGCGGCTGCCGATCAAATTTTATTTAGCAAGACTGACGAGTGCTCGTCAAGCAATAACTGGAGCACAAACAATAAACGATCTCATAACAACACTAAGGGCACAGTGCGCCTCAAAAGTCAACTCTGACAACTTGTTGGCGAAATTGAAGAGCCTTATACAAAAGGACTCACTGGAATCATTTTGCGATCAGGTCTAACAGCTGACTTTACGTCTAGCAACAACCTACATGGAAGAAACGATTCCAGCAGACAAGGCCAATCAAATTGCAACAAAAGCGGGTGTACAAACGCTTATAAACGGTATCACCAACAGTGATACAAAACTTAGGGTAATTTCTGGAGAGATGCCGCGTCGGGTGAGATGCCGCACTTTCTATACCTCGTATATAGGGTCGCTTTTATACGGTAATATGATATTGTGAGTTTGTCTTTCGAAGAATTACAACACTGGAGATGTAAAATAATCCTTATTATTAACTCACAAAAATTTTATTAATGATTATGTGCGTCCAGTTGCATCCCGGAGTGCCGAAAGTTTTTCAGTACCATATTAAAATTTAGTTTTTTTTTTTAATTGTTCAATTTCTTTTTTTGGTAAATCATGTATCGGTTGAATAGCTGGGACCTTTTAGAAGGCATTCTGATCATGAGCACGGTCATCCATAATTTCAGAGGAAAATGTCGTCGTGCGGCATCTCTCCCATAAAATGGGAGAGATGTCGCATCAAAATTACGGGTGAGATGCCGCATTCGATGGCGGAGCATACGTAGCTAAAATGTATTTTTTCACCTCAGAATGTCATTAAATGATCATTTGCGTCAGGTATAGGTTATGAATAAGGTATATCCACAAACTAACGGACCTAACACATTGACATATAGAAATATGAGTCTATTTATCTATATATTTAAATGGGCGATATGTATCTAAGTATTAGTTACTTCGGTTTATTCCTTAAAGTTTCATGCACTAATTTTAGTAAACACATTGATTTTTAGTGATGTCAATCTTGAGATAAAAATGAAAATTTCAACGAATTGATGCTCTTTAAAATGAATCTTTCAAGAACAAACCAAAGTTATATAAATACATTGTCTGAAGAAACAACCAAAAACTGCTTTTAATATATCGCTCGTACAAACATATAAATTAAGTTACTCCAACTTTAATTAAGTTACTCCAAGTTAACCGTTACACAAAAGAAAAATATTTTTAAAACGTTGAATAAAAAAATGTTTCTAGAAATGGTATTACCCCCTTAAGAAAAATGAAGGTGCTGGCGGATTTATATGTGTAATCAAACTTCATGAAACTCAGCTGAAGACCCCTAATCACAAAAACATCAACGATAGCTAAAAAATACTTTTGTTTACTATTTTTCAATTTGTGACCATGGTACGGCATCTCACCCGCACATGCGGCATCTCTCCAGCAATGACCTTTTTTTTAAATGTTCATGGAAATTTGATGAATTTTTTTTTTCATGACAAAAACCATTTCACAGTATTTTTGAAACTTGTCGCAATTGATAAAAATGATTTTATGAAATGTTGAATGGTTTACTTTGAGTCAGGATCGATTTTAAGAAATTGCGGCGTCTCTCCCCAAATTACCCTATACTGAAAGCAGGGACGTTCACAAAAATAACCGAGGCAACTCAGAAAATACATGAATGTGATAATGGAGAGAAAAATAAAACTCCACAAGCACAAGTTTTCATGGCTCATGGCAAGTACGCACAGCAGGGCCGTGGACGAGGAAGAAACTATGGAAAAAGAGGATACCATAACTCATCCAACAGAGGACGATTCAATAATCAGTCCAGATTTTCTGATCATCGTAACAACCAACAAAACAACAGATATCCCAATTATCGAGGACATCCTTGTCGTGGAAGAGGAAGATACTATCGGAATTACTATCCTCAACACCAACAACAAGCGACTTATTTCGCTCAAGCACAACCTCAAACATGCATGCAACCAGTAAATGGAGCACAATACCCAAATCAATCAACACAACCACAAGCGGTAAGCTCTAATTTTTTAGGAGCCCAGTTTAGACAACGTACACTGTAAATGCGTAATTTTGTATGCTTAGACATAGATTTGTCAAATTCGAAATGTACTTTAATAGTAGACACTGGATTAGACATATCTAGGCACAAATCCACGACTATGTACGGGGAACGTGCCATTTGAGCCAATATATTCTGATTCCTGATTCCTGTGTACATACCAAATTACAAAACAATTCACTCTCAGGGTGAAGAAATTGAAAAACAAATTCAGAAAATGATTGCTGCAGAGATAATTGAACCTTCAGTATCATCCTACAACTCTCCGATACTTTTAGTACCGAAGAAATCGGAGAGCGCAGATAAAAAATGGCGTTTGGTTTTTGATTAAGTAGGAAAATCATGCCAGATAAATTTCCACTACCGAGAATTGAAAGTATATTGGATCAACTCGGTAGGGCCAAATATTTTAGCACGTTAGATTTAATGTCTGGATTTCATCAAATCCCATTAGACACAAATTCTAGAAAATTCATAGCATTCTCAAGTAGCTCAGGTCATTATCAGTTCAAAAGATTACCGTTTGGATTAAATATAATTTAAATAATTTTCAGCGAATGATGACGATCGCGATGGCTGGTTTAAAACCAGAACGTGCATTTATTTATATTGACGACATTGTTGTCATTTGATGTTCTTTGAATCATCAGTTGAAAAATTTAGAATCAGTATTTGAACTTTTAAGGAAATACGACCTCAAATTAAATATATCAAAATGCAAATTCCTTAGAACCGTAGGTTATTGCGGTAGAATTACGGATAAAGGGATATTACCTGATGAATCTAAATTTGAGACCATCAAAAATTATCCTATTCCTAAAAATGTGGACGACGTTAGAAGATTTGTTGCTTTTTGCAACTATTATCGAAAATTTGTTGAACATTTTTCACAAATTGCTTACCCATTAAATCATCTTTTGAAGAAAAAATGTTACTTTCAAATGGAAGACGAATGCCAGCATGCATTCGACTTTCTTAGGCATCAACTAATGTCACCAATGATACTACAATACCCGGATTTTACGAAAAAAAATTATACTGACGACAGACGCTTCTGACATTGGATGCGGAGCTGTTTTGTCACAGATAACAGAAGAAGAAGATCGACCAATAGCGTTTGCGAGTAAAACTTTTACTCCAGGCGAAAAGAACAAGCCAGTAATACTCAAAGAATTAACAGCCATACATTGGGCGATAAATTACTTTGAATCTTACCTTTATGGCAGACGTTTTACAGTACGAACGGACCACAGACCGCTGGTCTATCTGTTCAATATTAAAAACCCTACTTCTAAGCTAACTAGAATGCGTGTCGATCTTGAGAGATTCGATTACGACGTTGTATATATTAAGGGTAAGGAAAATCTAGCAGCTGACGCATTGTCGCGTATAGTTACTACTAGGGTTGCCACCTCTGGAGAGGCTTTGACCCGGAGATTTTCACAGACCTAGGGGGTGCTGGATTTTGAGTGGAACTAGACGGAATTTGGAATCAAAGCGATTGCTCGGCATTTTAGAGCACTTACATCGCTTTTTATTACTTCGTTACAGGAAATCTGTAAATTTTTCACATTTATGAACGGTTTTGTCGGTTTAATCTGTAGTATTTCACTTCCCCGACTAAGTGCCAAGAATACAAAAGCATCTGCTACTCTCGCTGTGGGGGATAAGTCGAATGAGCATTGCTCTCCTCCATAACTAACAGGAAAAGGAGAGCAAAGGAGGCTGCGGCATCATATGGGAAGCACTATTTGGTGTCGGTTATTCATCACCAGATGTCACAACAAAGGGGCAAAACTCACCTCCCTAGCCAACAGTTAAGGGTTGCTGCAGGAGTAGCAACAACACGAGAAGAACTCGTTTGATGTTGACCTAGTCAGTTGGATAAATCTGCCATACCTTGGTGCAGCGGGTGATAAGCACCACTAACAGTGAAATGATTTGGTAAAATTGCAGCAATATGACTTTTTACATCATTTTGAGCGACTTAGTAGGATGCTACATTTCAATTGTAGCATATAGCGAAATATGACTTTCTTTAATTTGTAGTAAATTTGATTTGTTTTTCATATTCATTGCTTTGTGAGAGAAATCAGCAATATTTGGGAAACTCATCTTCGCCACCTTGAAACGAAGGTTAGTCGAAAAAAAATTAAAACAGAGTAATAGTTAATCTAGACTTTTTAAATTAATTGTAAAGAATCAATTAATGCCAAAAAAATGAAATTATTATTTTTCCCACCAAACCCGGAGAAATTGATGTGAAACCCTAAGGCCCGGAGATCGCTCCCGAAAACCGGAGTCTCCGGGTCAAACCCGGAGGGGTGGCAACTAGGGCATTGCAAAAAAAAACTTTTTTTTGAATTCTCAAAGGCCCCCCCTCTCATATTGTGACAAATGTCAAAGTAAGCTCAGATGCCAAATTTCACATCATTTGGACAATTTTAGACCCCCGCCCACTTCGCTTGAAATTTTTTGAAATTGGTTCTATGGGAAAATATGGAGGAAAAATACATTAAATGCTATAACTTTTGAAGTAGCAATCAGAAAATTAAAATTTATACCTCTTTTGGAAGGAAATAATCTTGGTATTTGAATGGAGATATATTTGTTTCTAGAAAAATACGAGAAAGTGGGGTACTGGGTCATTTTGACCCCAAATTCCCCTATTTTTAATGATTTTTCTGCTCCGTGATGAAAATCATACATATTTTGTAGTTTTTCTAATGTAAAAAAATCTCAGAAATCTAACGGAACCCTTTTGACCTTAGTCCGAATACGAGAAGTTGGGGTTAAATGGCCTTTTGACATTAATACTAACCTTCATCATTTTCTCGTGAATATATCTCTATTATTCTTCACTCAATTTTCATAAACTATACCTTGTTGAACGTGGAAAATCCTTAGGATTATAACAAAAATAGATTCGTTACCGGTAAAATTCAGGAACATCAAATTATCTGACATATAGTGTCGATTTCACATTTTTATCATAAAATCGCACATATTAACTCCATTTAACAACAAAATTCTTATTTAATTTACTACTTTTAGTGTAAAATATGCTTAGAGATCACATGAGAATTTCCATTCCTGGAAAAATAGGGGAAGTTGAGGTATTATGACAAATAATGAAAAAAATTAGATTTGTAGAGTAAATATCAAAAAGTTTGATGTTTCTGAATTTTACCTTTAACGTTTTTATTTTTGTTTTATTCCTCAGAATTTTACACGTTCAATAAGTTACATTTTATGAAAATTGATTGAAGAATAATAGAGATATATGCATGAGAAAATGATAAAATTTAATATGACTGACAAAAAGCCCTATAACCCCAACTTCTCGTATTCGAACTAAGGTCAAAATGGTTCCGTTCGATTTCTGAGATTTTTTCACATTAGAAAAACTACAAAATATGTATGATTTGCATCACGGAATAGAAAAATCATTAAAAATAGGGGATTTTGGGGTCAAAATGAGCCAGTACCCCACTTTCCCGTATTTTTCAAGAAACAAATATCTCTTCATTCAAATACTTAGATTATTTCCTTTCAAAAGAGGTATAAATTGTAATTTTCTGATTGCTACTTCGAAAGTTATAGCATTTAATGTATTTTTCCTCCATATTTTCCCATAGCACCAATTTTAAAAAATTTCAAGCGAAGTGGGCGGGGGTCTAAAATTGTCCAAATGATGTGAAATTTGGCATCTGAGCTTACTTTGACATTTGTCACAATATGAGAGGGGGGGCCTTTGAGAATTCAAAAAAAAGTTTTTTTTGCAATGCCCTAGTGGCAACCCTAGTTACTACATCCGAAAATTTAAAACAAGCAGCCATATTATTTGTAAATACTAGGGCAATGACCCGTAAGAAAGCGCAAACAACAAACAAAAAAGAGATAGACAATAATGAAACAAAGGAGATTGATCACCTCTTAGTACATGAAACAGAAAGTCCTACGCAAACTAAGAAAATGATGAAACTGTCGACAGACGTAGTAGACAACATATTGAAATTTACAATATAGAAGAAAAATAAAACACCTGTGGCACAAGTGCATCAGGATGTGAGAAGTGGAAGTCAGGCTTTAGAGTCTGCTCTTCCAGAAATCGAGAAATACGCGAAAAGGAATAAGATGAAAAAATTAGCACTGTCTGCAGATGATTTTATATTTCAATTGGTACTAATTAACTTTTTTTAAATAAGTGCACAAACATCCTTAAAAGATATACAAATAATCATATTTAAGGAACCAAAATTTATTGATAATCCAAATGATGATGATGCAAACTATTTTACACAATCATCATAATACCCCTACAGGAGGACTATATCCGTGAAAAATATAAATGGCGTGATATGAAAGGTTCTATTGCTCAATTCGTGAAGGCCTGCGAGTTGTGCAGAAGAAACAAAATTATCAAACATACTAGAGAACCAATGACAATAACAACAACCCCATCGAAAGCTTTTGAAATTATTTCCATAGATACGGTAGGACCACTACCAATAACCACAAACAACAATCGTTACTGTGTGACTATCCAGTGCGATTTGACAAAATATATTGTTTTGACCCCAATACCGAACAAAGAAGCCAATACCATTGCAAAAGCTTTAGTAGAGCATTTCATTTTAATTTATGGACACTTTTTAGAATTGCGATCTGATCAAGGAACCGAATATAAAAATGAGGTCCTTGAGCAGATATGCAAACTTTTACAGATCAAACAAACATTCTCAACTCCTTATCACCCCGAATCGATTGGATCGTTGGAACGAAATCACAGGTGTCTAAATGAATACCTGAGATCCTTCACCAACGAACATCAATCAAATTGGGATGAATGGATAAAGTAGGGGAAACCGAGGATATTTGAAACAGAGGAGAGTGGAAACAGTGCCCATTACTAGCGAAACAGTACCGTTGGGGATAAAACAATAATGCATTTGTTTTATTTATATCGTGCCCACAAACCCTCCAATACACGCCAACTACGTTAAATGAGTGGTTGAGTATTTACGGTAAACACACTACAAAAAATGAGCAAAAGTAAGTTTTCGTTATTTTGTTCAAATTGGTATAAATAAGATATTAAGTGATGTTCGATCATGAAAATATCACTATTATGTAGTCTAAGAGTTAACATTTATGAATTGTATGCATTTCTTTCTATCTTTGCGATGTTTAAATTGTAAATTGTGGATCAAGCCTTACTTCTCAACCTAGGAGAGTTGAAACACCTTGTTTCAACTCTCCTCGATGATGAACTTCTAGTCTTATTGCAATATTATAATCACATTAACGTCCCTGAACAAATAATAATAATCAAGATTATTATTTCCTGAATTGACAACAGTGATCAACATTCTCAATTTATTAGATCTAGATCATTTAAAAGCACAGAATATGCATTTGTTCTAATTGTTTACTCTTATCAGCTTCTGGAGGCTTGGAGCGAAGTGACCATAGAGTAAGGTGGGGCAAAAGTGCGCACCTAACAGTTTTCGTAAAATAACTATTGGTAGAAAAGCACTAGAAAATCGGCACGATTACAAATTATTACTCTCATCACACATCTTCAAAACTAGATATCTCTTGGTTTTGCTTGTAATCCGAGAAATAGTTATTTTCTTATGAATACTCAAATGCGTACTTTTGCCCCATGGTCGGGGCAAGAGTGCGCATACCACGGGGCAAAAGTGCGCACAGCTTAAATAGCCGATTTATTTCCGCCCATAAATTAAACTAATCAATTTTAGGATATCCATCCCCCTTACTCTTCCTTCCTTGCCGGCCATCTATGGGAGCTGTCCATCAATGTCAGCTTCTTTCTCCGAACAGCCTAGATAAGCCGTGTAGTGTCGGTAGTGGTTGTTTCAACCGGCTAAGAATTACACTACGGACTACCTGTTCCGGTGGTAACACCAAACAGGGAACCCCAATTCCATAGTGTCATGCGACCCGTGCTATGGGTAAAATTGTTGAGGGGGTTTAAAATATTCTCAATGGCGAACGGAGCCTGGGAAGAGCCGGGCGAACTCCCCAGTAACTGGCTGTGGTCCACTAGGAGGTTGATAACTCTATTATCTTTCTCCGGACAAAACCAGCCTAGAGGCCGCGTGGCATCCGGCGGGTTGAAGTATGTCAGTTATGGAAATAACTGTCAAATTCATTCCCAAAGGTGGCCGCGTCACTTATGAGGAGGCAAAGAGCTTTAGACCGATCAGTCTGACCTCCTTCCTTCTCAAATCAGTGGAACGTTTAATCGACCACTACATTCGGGATGGTAGCTTGGGCGAGCACCCGCTGCATGCAATGCAACATGGATATCAGCGGGGGAAGTCTACTACCACCCTGTTACACAATGTTGTCTACAACATTGAAAAAGCTTTTTCACAAAAGCAATCAAGTTTAGGAGTTTTTCTCGATATTGAAGGTGCTTTTGACAACGTGTCTTTCGAATCCATTTTGGAAGCAGCACGAGATCATGGAGTACCTTCATATATCACGAACTGGATACACGCAATGCTTAGCAACCGACATCTGTGCTCATCGTTAAGACAAGTAGAGATGAGGAAACTGAGTGTCTGCGGATGTCCTCAAGGTGGTGTGCTTTCACCACTTCTATGGAACCTTGTCGCCGATAGCTTGTTGAGAAAACTAAATGAGCTTGGGTTTCCGACTAATGGTTTCGCCGATGATTATCATATAATGATCACCGGTATTTGCATTAACACACTTTTTGATTTGATGCAACAAGCCTTATGTGTTGTTGAGCGGTGGTGTCTTCATGTTGGACTATCAGTTAATCCAAATAAAACCTCAATGGTGCTTTTCACGCAACGAAGGATTACAACCGGAGCTCGTCCATTGCAGTTTTTTGACTCTGAAATTATTGTCGAAGATCCAGTTAAGTACGTTGGGGTATTTCTCGACTCAAAACTTAATTGGACAGCTCACATCGATTTCAGGATCAAGAAAGCTTGCATGGCCTTTGGCCAATGTAGACGGGCTTTCGGCAAATCCTGGGGACTCAAACCCAAGTACATTCAGTGGATCTACACGACAATTGTTAGACCAATACTGCCATACGGGTGCCTTTTTGGTGGCAGAACGGAGAAGTCATGACAATCCAATCAAAGTTAAACCATCTTCAGAGGATGGTCTTGATGGCGATGACTGGTGCGTTCTCGACAACACCTACTGCTGCTTTCGAGGCACTCTTGAACATAAAACCACTACATGTGTTTCTGAAACAAGAAGCACTTTCTTGTGCATGCCGTCTTAAGGTTACTGGGCTCTGGAACAGTAACCCAATAGATCGTGTAACTAGCCACACAAGACTGTGGCCCCAAATGGTTACTTGGGATGAATATACACTTGCTCCCAGTGACCTTACACTCACATGTAGTTTTCCTACTAAAACTTTCAATGTGAGAATTCCTCTTCGTGAGGAATGGCTGTCTGGCTGGATGGAGCGACAACTTGAAGAATACGTAGTTTGTTATACGGACGGTTCTTTGTTGGAGGGCCGAGACGGTGCTGGTGTCTATTGTCATGAGATGAGATTAAACCAATCTCATTCGCTTGGTAGATACTGTACCGTATTCCATGCAGAAATCTTTGCGATTCTGTGTGGCGTACAATCTGCACTTCAACAAGGAATTTGCGGTAAAAGAAAGTATTTTTGCTCTGACAGTCAGGCTGCCCTGAAAGCACTTAGTTCGGCAGATTCGAGATCGAAATTAGTAATCGCATGTCGAACTCAAATCGAAGAACTTAGCATTTCAAATGCTATCTACCTTCTATGGGTACCCGGTCATTCCGGTATTACTGGAAATGTATGGGCGGAAGAATTGGCTAGAGCTGGCGCTGCGACTGATTTCGTTGGTCCAGAACCAGTTCTACCACTGTCAATAGGTTGGATAAAGCACAAGATTCGCTCTTGGGCTGCATTCGAACATGTTAACCATTGGCGTAGCTTGCAAACTTGCGTTCAAACAAAGGCTTTTCTGCCGGATGTGAGTCCGAAAATGTCAAGAAATTTGTTGCAAGTTTCCAAGCACAACTGCAGTATTCTGGTCAGGGCACTGACTGGACATTGCAAACTCAATTATCACATGGCTACTATTCAGCGCGCTGAGTATTATTCATGTGATCTTTTGTGAATCCGATTACGGAACATCATATCATTTGATATGCAATTGCCCTGTATTAATGCAATTGCGCATCCGGATTTTTGGTTCTCCATACATAGATGAACCTATGTACAGAGAGCTGAAATTTAAGGATATGCTTTTGTTCCTAACCCAGTGTGGTAAAGAGCTATAGTTTTTTAGCCGTATTTGAATGACAATATCTCTTCGGGGGTGTTGTCGTTCTGTTATCTCAATATCCCCTCGAGGGTGTTGATATATCCGCTCACTGTTTGAGTAGAGGTTCTAAATTCCTCCGGGGGTTGGAAGCTTTATTCCTGCTGTTGTAGCACCTGCAGATCGTTCAGCATCACTCCGGGGGTGCAGAATGCTCTGTTTTAATTGTTATGTGTCGTTGTTTTCCTTACCCCTAACCTTACCACTTCCCCAATCCTTCTCATCAGGAAAATGATGAAAAAACGATTCTTGGCAAGACACAAATCTCCGATCAACATGGGGAACGTGCCATTTGAGCCAGACGCTACTGATTCCTGATTCTGGAGGCTTGGAGCGAAGTGACCATAGAGTAAGGTGGGGCAAAAGTGCGCACCTAACAGTTTTCGTAAAATAACTATTGGTAGAAAAGCACTAGAAAATCGGCATGATTACAAATTATTACTCTCATCACACATCTTCAAAACTAGATATCTTTTGGTTTTGCTTGTAATCCGAGAAATAGTTATTTTCTTATGAATACTCAAATGCGTACTTTTGCCCCATGGTCGGGACAAGAGTGCGCATACCACGGGGCAAACGTGCGCACAGCTTAAATAGCCGATTTATTTCCGCCCATAAATTAAACTAATCAATTTTAGGATATCCATCCCCCTTACTCTTCCTTCATAACCAAAAAATACCCCTCCCTCTGCCTCGGTTGATGTTGTTCAGTTTTCCATTATGTTGAAAAAACTTGGATGTTTCATCTTTTAGACAATGTAGTTCATGATCAAACTGTCACACCTGGTAACATCATTATTTGTCATAGTTGGGTAGATCACTACAAGAATTCTTGCGAATATGCTATTTATATTGGAAATACATCTTTATTTACATATTCATAGTTTTTTGGTTCTTTTTTAATTACTCTGAGCTTTCGGCACTCTGTATTTTTCCTTGGAACCAGTTATGCTGATGCTTTTGTTCCTAAACCGCTCATATCAGTCGTAATTTGACCGGTGAACTCGCAGTTATTGAAGATGCTGGTCCCTTCTTTAAATCATGGAAGAATTAGTTCAATTTTTATATAAAAAGCTTCACTCGCGTCTTTTGATTTGGGGCGGATGTGCTATGCGCACTTTTACCCCCCTTTCAGTTTTTTAACTTATTCAATTGTTACGAAAATTACTGAATTTTTTTCATTAAATCAAATATATCTCGCAACGAACCATATGTTGAAGATTTTTAGGGTACTGTAGTTTTATAGATCCTGATTTATTCAAACAGCTAATTTATGATTCCCAAAATTCAAAAAATATTATCAAATCAGCGAAAAATGGTCCTTCCCCCTTAATTTCAAGCCACTATATTCAAACCTTTCATGCTTATATGTGCGATTAGTTGACTTAATGATACACTAAATCCATACAGAGTTGCCAGGTTCTAGCGCTTGTGTGCTTCTAAAAGTCCTATGCGCACTTTTGCCCCACGCGCACTTTTACCCCACTTTACTCTAATCTAAAATGAACAAAATACTACCGACATGGGTACCAAATTACCTGTTTTCATAAACCCGTATCATTTGTAGTCATAAATAGTATCACTGATCATATCAACCATTTTAATAAATGTAGAATGTTCTAGGGGAAGTGGTTGGAAAATAATACATAACTAAATATATGATAAATGGGTTTCAAATTTCTTGATTTTATAGTTATAGTTAATTAGTGGTGCGGTATAGTATCTTACTGTTATTATTGTTGGGATAAGTGCAGAAATTCCTGCATTTGTAACCAAAATCTAACATAAATGTTCAAAACAAGTGTCAGTTTATACATAGATATACACTGTGAAAAATATTGATAAGAATGCATGTCATTGTAAGGAATCATCTTAGTGTGAACGAATAAAAATGAGACAATTGCAACATTTGATGCTTTAGAAAAAGTTTTGATAATATTTAAAGTAACTGGTTACTTGTTTCAAATAACATTCATTGCTGTTTCAACTTACCTAGGCATGAGGAGAGTTGAAACAAAGAGAACACTGTTACAAAAATCAATATACTGATGCTTTATTTATTTTTACCAGTTATTATGATGTAAATTAATAAAGCATAAACAGAAGTAAGAAATTTAAAAATAAGCAATCATCGAATGACAGTTTTTTTCGATTTATCTAACAAAAACAAAAAACTGTTTCAACCGTCCTCGGTAGGGGATACTATGAATTTTTGTATAACACAACCCCACATACAGAGCACAACTATACACCTTTTGAACTTATTTTTGGCAGAAAAGCAAATTTTCCGCAAGATAGTTGTGAAAAAAGTAATAATCCAGTTTACAACTTTTACACATTTAAAAACGAACTTCAATTTAGATTACAACAATCTCATGAAATAACAAAACAAAAACTTTTATTTGTTATTGATATTTGTTATTTATCAGTGTGCAATCGGGCTGTCTCAACAACCTTTTTCTGCAACCTATGTGCATTAACTGTACACCTATCGTCTATCCGTTGCACTTGACAGTGTGTGCAGTGCTTTATGGTCACACCTACGACCGCGCACCCGGCTTCCCATGAGCGTTTTGGCGGCTCAGAGGTGTCCTTCCATGTTGCTCAGGGATACATTGGTCCTATACACATCCATGCATACAGGCATACATACGGGCTTACATTCATACATACACACAAACTATTTGGCGCAAGTTTACAGCGTGTAACGTCGTGTCATCTAGTCTGTCATCCTATGGAAAATCATCCAACCATCGCCTTGAGGTCAACGTCATATTGGCAAATTTCTCATTGAATCTGCTTCTGTCTCTTCCTAATCCCCTTTTGGTCTCCTAGGTCTGAAGCGGATCAATCGATTATTAATTGAAACGGTAAACATACTAGCAGTATTATTAGTCCTTACTCGCGAATACTTTTCCTACAACTGTGCTGTTTCTTCTCTATCTTATAACATAACTCGATTATCCCTGTTCTAGTCAATATACATATTCATTACATTATGAACCAGGTAAACCCTTAATTTTTCTATTATTATTATCCTGAGTAGCTATACCAGTGAAGGTATTTAGGATTTCGTTAAAAAGAATCTCTGCCAATAAAGGCGTAAGCAATATTTATCCACATAAAGTTTGCTCGAAACGAATGTCCGCCTGGTTCGACCCGAACAGACCACACCGACCCGAAAGGGTTGCTTATCATTTCTGAGAGCCGGTGTGCTTGATCGAGTTTAATAATCATAAGAACAAGTCCTGAATAATTAACTATCTCTTAGGTGCCAGTCCTGCACTCCTTTCCTAAACTAGCCTCGTACTCACGATCAAAAGAGTCGACAACTAGTAGGATCCACATGTCCCCCACCCAAGCGAATTGATCAACTTGCAAGTAGGAGCACATATCTACCAACCAGCCAAGAAGACTTCCGACTCAATGAGAATGGACCATGCCAGTCGAAGGCCACAGGCCCAGCGCCATCTCGTACAGTGTCATTGTCATTTCTCAGCCCACCCCCTGGCAGACGTTCATCCGCCCATCTAGACTCTGTCAAGATGAGAACCTACAAAGCCTAACTGTTCGTATGTGCTAGTCGGTATAGATTTTGGTTTGCTGAAACGAAACAAGAAAAGCAAAATAATTGTGATTAGTATCGTAGCTATAATAAATAAGTAAACGATTTCTCCTCTGTTGTCCGTTTCCTTGTTCGTGGTCCTCCCTCCTGTTCCTGATCTGCTTGGGCCACTGGCTTTCCGTTTCCTTGGCCGTCACGCTCGATCCGCATACATCATAGCAGGAGAAACAAATGAAAAGACAAAACAAAACAAAATGAAAATAAATGGACGTCCGCTATCTATGCCTAAATTGATATTGCTTCTCAGTTTTGCACGACCCAGGGGGGACTTGGCCTTGATCCCAATGCTCTGTCACCGATGTTACGTGATATTCGTTATGGAATATTCTTTGTTTGGGGGCCATTCATAAACAATGTTGTACGTTTTTTTATCCCTGATCCGCTGATACGTCTAAAATTCATTTTTAGTTTGTATCTCGTTACGTGACGCTCTTCCCCTATTGTCAATATCCAACATCATTTATGAATGGTCCCCTGGTGATATATTTAGAGCAGACAATCCAATGCAAAATAGGATTGACAGGATTTTAGTGCACTCTTGGCGCCTTGTGTCACATCTTCATGTTTGTTATACATACTAAGAATACCAAAGCATGCGATGTGATGACCGGAAGATTAGAGAAGCAACTCCTCCCCTTCCCACCCAACAAAACAAAAACTTTTAGAACAAAAAGAACAAAGAAAAATACAGTATGACAATATAATATAATATCAACGTTAATGATACAGTACATTTGAAAAAAGAAAATAGAAGAAAATTAGATTCTTTTTATGTTGGACCTTACACAAAAATTTCAGTTAACGAACCAAATTACGAAATAAAACACTTAACAACAGGAAAAACAATTATTGTACACAAAAATAGAATTATAAAATAACAAAAGTGATTAGAATTAAGTAGAGCACCACCGAGCCTAACTTGCAAAAAAATATATATAGGCAAAAAAAATGAACAACTGTAAGTAGGTTAGTTTCTTAGTCCAAAACCAAATAAAAAAACCGATTTAATCCACGTAGCAGTGAGATGAGACATTTCTTACGCATTTCACTATTGGATTAGTTGGCAGAACTCACGAGAAGTAGGCACCCAACTAGAGGTGGGATGCAAACAGTTTCTAGTCTTGCACGAATAAAATCTCGAATAAACTGAATAAATTATAGAAATCAACAAAACGACCGAAATAAAAAAGTAAAGCAAAAAATGAAACAATAGGTTTTACATTTCTTATAAAAGAAATGTATAGAATTCGCTCAAACTTTCAAGATTTTTCTGAGGTCCGGAGGGCCGAGTCTTATATACCAATCGACTCAGCTCGACGATTTGGGACAATGTCTGTGTGTGTGTCTGCGTGTGTGTGTGTATGTAACGGACAAATTCTCATTCGTGTTTCTCAGCAATGGCTGAACCGATCTTATACAAACCAATTTTAAATGAAAGAACTAAAAAACAGTATGAACGCTATTAATTTGTTTTTGATTCTGATGTTTAGTTTCCAAGATATGAATGTTTGAATGCGTAAAAATGGCGATTTTTGCAGTTTTTTTGAATTATCTGCCGAAATTGACAACATCGATAAACAATTTAGACAGCTTTAACGAATACCTTTCGAACAAGCTATAGATTGTTGAAATCGGACTATTATCAAAAGAGATATAACGTTAAAGAGATATAACATTAAATGCGGACGAAAGATTTTTATCATTTCCCATTGCCAGAAATATGACCAAAAACATGTAATCTATTATTAACGCCAAAACGGCTTATTGTAGGTCAATAGTATCTTTGGAGAATTTAATGTAGATAATATGCCCTTTCTTTTGGTATTGTGCTTTTATATGTTTTTAGACAGCTCTAAAGAATACCTTTCGAACAAGCTATAGATTGTTGAAATCGGACTATTATCAAAAGATATATTTAACATTAAATGCGGACGAAAGATTTTTATTACATTTCTTATAAAAGAAATGTATAGAATTCGCTCAAACTTTCAAAAAATTTTCCGAGGCCCGGAGGGCCGAGTCTTATATACCAATCGACTCAGCTCGACGATTTGGGACAATGTCTGTGTGTGTGTCTGTGTGTGTGTGTGTATGTAACGGACAAATTCTCATTCGTGTTTCTCAGCGATGGCTGAACCGATCTTATCCAAACCAATTTTAAATAAAAGAACTAAAAAACAGTATGAACGCTATTAATTTGTTTTTGATTCTGATGTTTAGTTTCCAAGATATAAATGTTTGAATGTGTAAAAATGGCATTTTTTGCAGTTTTTTTAAATTATCTGCCGAAATTGACAACGAAGATTAACAATTTATATGTTTCTAGACAGCTTTAACGAATACCTTTCGAACAAGCTATAGATTGTTGAAATCGGACTATTATCAAAAGAGATATAACGTTAAAGAGATATAACATTAAATGCGGACGAAAGATTTTTATCATTTCCCATTGCCAGAAATATGACCAAAAACATGTAATCTATTATTAACGCCAAAACGGCTTATTTTAGGTCAATAGTATCTTTGGAGAATTTTATGTAGATAATATGCCCTTTCTTTTGGTATTGTGCTTTTATATGTTTTTAGACAGCTCTAACGAATACCTTTCGAACAAGCTATAGATTGTTGAAATCGGACTATTATCAAAAGAGATATTTAACATTAAATGCGGACGAAAGATTTTTATTACATTTCTTATAAAAGAAATGTATAGAATTCGCTCAAACTTTCAAGAATTTTTCCGAGGCCCGGAGGGCCGAGTCTTATATACCAATCGACTCAGCTCGACGATTTGGGACAATGTCTGTGTGTGTGTCTGTGTGTGTGTGTATGTAACGGACAAATTCTCATTCGTGTTTCTCAGCGATGGCTGAACCGATCTTATCCAAACCAATTTTAAATAAAAGAACTAAAAAACAGTATGAACGCTATTAATTTGTTTTTGATTCTGATGTTTAGTTTCCAAGATATAAATGTTTGAATGTGTAAAAATGGCATTTTTTGCAGTTTTTTTAAATTATCTGCCGAAATTGACAACGAAGATTAACAATTTATATGTTTCTAGACAGCTTTAACGAATACCTTTCGAACAAGCTATAGATTGTTGAAATCGGACTATTATCAAAAGAGATATAACGTTAAAGAGATATAACATTAAATGCGGACGAAAGATTTTTATCATTTCCCATTGCCAGAAATATGACCAAAAGCATGTAATCTATTATTAACGCCAAAACGGCTTATTTTAGGTCAATAGTATCTTTGGAGAATTTAATGTAGATAACATGCCCTATCCTTTGGTATTGTTCTTTTGCTGATTAATACCCCTATGAGTGAGATATTTTCACAAATTTATTTGGAAGTGATTATATCGAAATGATGTCTTCAGCGAATTTATAGCTCTTACTTTTGCGAATATCTTTACTAAAGACTTTAAATATCTATTTTGAATACTTTAAAAGTTATGGCTTGTTGTTTGTGGATTACTCTTTGTCGCCTATTTATGCTGAATATCTATTATAACACATTGAAACCCCGATTTTATCAGCCAAATATGAACATATGTTTGATGGGCTCTAGCAGACGAACAAGACTGAATTCGAGTAAATCCTTTCTTGAGCATGTTTTCCTTATCATGAAGATATGTGAAATATGCGAAAATAAAAAGTTCATCATAATCAGAAGTCGTTACCAGACTACATCAAGGGACGAGAAGAATATTTTAACAGCTTCAGTTTATTATAAAGAAAAAAAATTGCCCGATTTAGTCAATGTCCCCATTTTGTCAGCCTAAAATACACCATGAGACTGATAAAAATGGGTCTTTATTGTATATATTATTCGCTCTGTTTCACATTAATAGGCACATTTCTTTTTTGGCGATTTTTTTATTGCATCGAGCTACAACAATTTTTAGGAAGTTTTCAAGGGGTTATTTTATAGACTTCTTCCAAAATTTGGCGGACCTATTCCAATTCGTATACCAATTAATTGGTATACTTAAGGGTTTATATGTTGCAGATAGAGAAAATACTGAAATTTTCAGCTTTTTTCCTACATAATATTACGAAAGCTTATTAAACAATTTTTCCTAATAAGTTTGTGAAAATGATAACCTGTTGTTGTAAATATCATGAGGACTTTTGATAAATTGTCGGAATGGGGTCCTGACATGTAACTGATCTATTGGTCTTAATTTCACAGTTGTCTAATAGCATCAATATCAAATTCCTGCCTGAAAACATTCCAATAGAAAATTCCAGAGTTCTGTAATCAATCATAATCCTCAGATTTATTTTCAAATTGATCTCGTTTTTTGTAGAAATGTACTGTAATAAGGGTCTTTATTTAATAGGAAGCGAAGTTAAAATTGATTTAATGTCTATGAAACATAGAACTGCTCACCAAAAAAATGCATAACTTTCAACATTTGCTAAAAATGTTTTTGCCTTTCTCATTCACTCTAAAAGTCGTCAATCTAATCCCGACCCGGAGAGCCGAGTGTCATATGCCAATCGACTGAGTTCGTCAAGATCGGAAAATGTCTGTGTGTATGTATGTGTGTATGTGAAAAAAAATGTGACCTCTGTTTCTCAGAGATGGCTGGACCGATTTGCACAAAGTTAGTCTCAAATGAAAGGTACAACCTTCCCATCGGCTGCTATTGAATTTTTTATTGGACTTCCGGTTCCGGAGTTACGAGTTGAAGAGTGCAATCACACAGCAAATTCCCATATAAACTGAAATGAAAAATTTTCAAAATCAAATTTGTATTTTTGATGCCAAATGACTTTAAAATGCATGAAACATTGAGATGTTTGACAAAAATTGACTTCTTTGGACTTTGGTACATTTTTGCCTTTCTCATATAGAAAGGTTATACAATCACTCCAAAAATCGTCAATCATACAGGCCCGGAGGGAGTATGCAGTGAGGGGTTAAAATTAAAACTAGTTTAAAATTTCTTAACAAGTTGAAAATTTTCGGCAGCACCTGGATCTCCCGAATCTTTCTCCATGATTCGCCGCTGGTTTCAAGCAATATTTCAGTATCACATAGTATCTCAAGATCGTGGCTGTCGATCCATTGTATGTATGTGCAAATCGTACTGAACATGTAATATTCGTTTCCACCATTGTATTGAACATAACCAGCCATGGAATCGTAGTCTGGACAAATGAGAAAAGCACAATTGCACGACTAGGTGGATTAAAACAAGTTTTTATTTTGGGAATGCGTCCAGTTGAGACGAAAACGTAATATGATTAATAACGAGGATAACACTTTCCGAATGTTGAGCGAAATTTATGAAAAATGACGATTTCCATTCGATTCTAGCAGGTTCTGATCGATTTTGATGAGCATTTGATTTTTGTTGTATGACCAATTATATGTATAGGTCAAATGTTTAAAAACAGTAATTTAAGGTCAAGATAGCATCATTTTGAAACCGCCAATGTCGGAGGTTTAGTATCTTCGATGAGTTTTACAAACATTAAACAGGGCATCATTTGATAAAATAATGTTGACGGTATATCGTCCAAGAAGTATTTATGGTGAATTTCTCAGGTTAATATTCATGACTACAATAAAGTTTCAACAAATTCGCTAAAGAAACGAACTCTGTTACTATTTCCTGAAAAATTAATTCTGAATGATTTTAAAACTTCAAAAATTACGGTTTCGGAATTATGCCGTTTGGAAAGTATGATCGATTTTCACCAAAACGAATTTCTGGTTACGCCGCTGATTTCAAGTAAGTAGAAACAAAGTCGTTCTACACTCGTTCAAAAGAAACTTCTTCGAATGCTGAATATCTATTATAACACATTGAAACCCCGATTTTATCAGCCAAATATGAACATATGTTTGATGGGCTCAAGCAGACGAACAAGACTGAATTCGAGTAAATCCTTTCTTCAGCATGTTTTCCTTATCATGAAGATATGCGAAATATGCGAAAATAAAAAGTTCATCATAATCAGAGGGACGGGAAGAATATTTTAACAGCTTCAGTTTATTATAAAGAAAAAAATTGCCCGATTTAGTCAATGTCCCCATTTTGTCAGCCTAAAGTACACCATGAGACTGATAAAAATGGGTCTTTATTGTATGTATTATTCGCTGTGTTTCACATTAATAGGTACATTTCATTTTTGGAGATTTTTTATTGCATCGAACTACAACAATTTTTAGGTAGTTTTCAAGGGGTTGTTTTATAGAATTCTCCCAAAATTTGGCGAACCTATTCCAATTAATTGGTATACTTAAGGGTTTATATGTTGCAGATAGAGAAAATACTGAAATTTTCAGCTTTTTTCCTACACAATATTACGAAAGCTTATTAAACAATTTTTCCTAATAAGTTTGTGAAAATTATAAACTATTTGAAATTTTTTAATAGTTTTATTTTTTATTTGACTGTGATTTTTTAATAAATAGTGACCATCGCTTCACAACGTAGTCTATTTTTCGTGGCTTGCGGTGAGCACGATCTCTCGAATTGCTGAACTGAAAATTGTGGAATTGAAATTAATTTTTAGTATTCTTTACAGATTTAACTCGCCGCGCAGCTCTGAATTATACCCGCTGGTACCCTAAGACGATTTCGCTAGGTTTTCAGAGCACTGTGCACCCAGTGCATTAACGCAAGTGACGGAAGGTTATCGAAAAGTTTCGTGAGAATTAAAATTCCAGTAATGATGATGATTTTCCCAAATGGTTCGTTTTCGTGAGGTTTTTATTTGTTCTTTGGCATAAGGATTAGCGATAATAATTCAAATCAAGGATACTACTGGGAAGTCACCTTTAGAAAAAGTCGATGTCGAAGAAAAATTTGAAACTATGCACGCATGCACTTCAGAGATAGCGTGATATCAGGAACTGCGATTTCATTTCAACGCTTTTTTGTGAAAAGGGCGATACTTACAAATGTATACATAGGGCTTTTTTCATACATGCGAATGAGGGCTTTGAAACGCAACAAATTAACTTAAAAATTTGGATTCTACGATAATGCTTTCTTAAACTACAGCAAAAAATACAACGGGCGAAACTGTATTTTTGTTTGTTTATTTAAAGTTTCACCCTCTATGCTCCATGCAAATAAACAGGGCGATACTTTTTTGCTAGCAGTTTAGAGGCGAAACTGTTATTTGCGTATTTTTTTAGGATTTTTAAGCTGATACCAGCTGTAAATAGTAACAATGATCGCTATTAAAAAACACGGACGAAATCGGTGGTGTAGAACGGTAGTTATTGTAAAAAAACGTAAGGACGATACTTCAATGCTGATAGGTGGGAGCGAAAAAGTAAACAATCGCCAAAGGGGCGATACTATCATTTTGTCAATTTCAATAGCAAAAAACAAATTTTAATTTAATAATTTCAAATACTTTATGAAGTTTTGGGTTTCGATCAGTCGTTCAGTCGATCAGTTCTCAGTCGCGTTGGAAATTTGAGTAAAGTATAAACTTCAAATGGATTAAAAAAAATCGATTTTTTGACTCAGTGCAATAAATAACCCCTTTAGGAAAATTCAGTTTTCCCACCACAATATAGATATTTTATTACCAGAGTATTAACAATAATTCGTTGGTAAGTCTATTTTATGGGCCATTTTTTCGCTTTCCCATTGATTTGGTTTGAGATTTCTAGCACTGATGTTGTCCTATGCTGATATGAGCGATTCTCTGAGTCCTGCCACTATCCCATGTAGTATGTGTTATCAAAAACATCGCGAAGCATCAAGTTCTAAATGTTCTCAAACGATATAATATCCGAAGAGTGATAAAAGTTATAAGAAATGTCTCATCACACTGTTAGGTGGATTAAAAACGTTTTTAAATTCATAAAATGAGTAGAAAAATTAATGTAAATCAAAATTATACTATACACGAATCAAATTAGATTAGGTTATTAAATAAAAATTAAGATTATATTAAGAAATAGTTATAAGATTAATAGAATAAATTGACACATACTAACAAATTGAATGAAATATAACGAATGACTGAACAAGAAATGCACAAAATTAAAAATATGAATAAAATGAATCAAATGAATCAAATTATTCAAATTAATCAAATTAATCAAATTAATCAAATGAATCAAATGAATCGAATGAATCAAATGAATTAAATCAATCAAATCAATCAAATCAATCAAATCAATCAAATCAATCAAATCAATCAAATCAATCAAATCAATCAAATCAATCAAATCAATCAAATCAATCAAATCAATCAAATCAATCAAATCAATCAAATCAATCAAATCAATCGAATCAATCAAATCAATCAAATCAATCAAATCAATCAAATCAATCAAATCAATCAA